>NW_024349802.1:19941804-20008118 GCF_902729225.1 Pteropus medius | reverse complement strand
TCTCTCTCTTTCTCCTCCTCCTCCTCCTTCTTCTGTTTTGTCATGAGAACACTTAAGATCTACTCTGTTAGCAAATTTCAAGAATACAATACAGTACCATGTTGTACATTCAATCCCCAGAACTTACTCATTTTACATAACTGAAATTTTGGGTTTGTTTTTTTTTTTGACTAAAATCACTCTATTCCCTCCTCCCCACAACTCCTAGCAACCTCCATTCTACTCTCTGCTTCTATGAAGTTGACTGTTTTAGATTCCATGTATAAGTGAGATGCAGTATTTATCTTCCTCGGGCTTATTTCATTTAGAATAATGTTCTCCAGGTTCATTCACGTTGTTGCAAATGACAGGATTTTCTTCTTTTTTAAGTCTGAGCAATTCTCCCTGTGTGTGTGTTTTCTTTATCCATTTAACCATTGACAGACATCCGTGTTCATATTTTAGCTATTGTGAATAATGCTGCAATGAACGCATAAGATTTGCACTTAGATTCTTGATGATTGTTTGGAAGATAAAAAAGTGGAGATGTTGTTAAAGACAAATTCTCCACTAAAATAATGACGTTATTGATAATAAAATTGTTATAATGAAAAATAATGTTTTTTTGTCATTGACCCTTTATGTGTTCTTTTTTGACAAACTGAATTCTAAGTGTTAGAAGCGAGTCCGAGAGTATTTGAAAGTATTACAAATAACAGGAGGAAACAGCACATAAAAACTTCTCTTATAGTTATAACTTGTTTTGTTCACTTTCAATTTAGAGAGAGAGTTTCTGTTGTCCTACAAACCTATTAAAGAAATTACAAAAAAAAAAATTCTCTATGCAAATCCTTACCTATATTATCTTGAAACTTTTATATATTTTTTGTCCTTTGGACTCAAATTCTTGCATATAATGGGAAACTTAATGAAGTTTAAAATGTTCATCTCCTATGCCTTCCAGCATTTCCCAAGTATCATTTAGGTAAAGTCCTGTGGGAAAAAAGGTCAACAGATTGCTTTTAGAAAGGGTTTTATAATTTTACAGCATCACTTGCCAAGGAAAATGGCTGAGTAAGCACCATGTCTCAGGACAAATATAAACAGAGAATTGGTTTACTTTCATTTAGATCTTGGTCCATAGGGCCATAAGAGTTCCCAGGGGTCTCTCTAAATATTGGAGAGGGAAATAGTCAAAACTTGCTGGTAATATGCTTCCAATGCAATAAGCCAAATTATCCAAGATTATAAGTGGTCTGTTAATGTCTAGCATGTATGGGATGCTGCTTGGGTTTTTATGGTCCCCGTTTTCCAGCATCCTTAAGCAACATTAGTTTCATTAGGGAATTGTACAGGCAGGAGTACATTTAAATGCAAGAAAACAGAAAACTCTACTTCAATGGCTTTAAGAAATAGGAGTTTAATTATCTCCTGCTACAAGAAGTCAGGAGGTAGGCAATCCAGGGCTGCTACAGTAGGTCTGTGATCTTTTGTACTCACATATGTTGCCTCATAGATACAACGTGGCTGCTGGATCTATAGGACTCATTTCCACCCTCTGGGCAGGAGGAAAGAATAAAAAATCTATTTCTAGCAAGTCTTTACCTTTATATGTAGAAAGTAAAGCCCTTCCCAGGAACACTTTCTCAATTTCATTGTCCAGCTCTGTGTAACAGAGCCATTTGTATGTGCCAGTGAGAGCAGGAAATCAAGAATTTTAGTTTTCCATCTTTTGTAGCACATACAGAAAAACAAGAGAGAAATGGATTTGGATAAACTTAGGCTAGCCAATTCACTAAGCATTCCATAGGAAGCTCACCTTGAAACCAATATAGCACAAATTTTTATGCACAGAGCCACTGAGGCATGTGAATCTAAACATGGTAATTTTATTCCATGCTTAAGTGCTAGATTGGTTTTGCCAACTCTCCCCTCAAATGTAACCTGTCTTCAGGTCTGCAAAATAATTGAATGACTACTTTCTTGGAATTATTTTACATTAAATATATACTAATTAATATAGAACTATATGTTTTGCATCTCCATAGAGAATATCTATCCTTTTTGCTACCAGAATCTGCATCCCTTTCCTCTGACAACAGAAAATCCAGTTTTCATTTGGGGAGCCAAACCACACACACCCTCAGTCCATCCGGTTGCAGTGGGGCTGACCCCATCTCTTCATAGGCCACTGAGTCATGCATAAGCCAGTTAGCACATGGCTGTCAATCTGGATTGATTGGGTTGATTTTTTTTAGGGATGGGCATGTGACCCAATTTGGGCCAATGAGAGATAAGCCCAAACCATTATTGATACTGATGAGGAAGTGAGGCTTCCTTTTCTAATAGCTTAGGTCTGTAAAAGTCTAAACTGGGAAATATTGGAGGATACTACATGGAGAGGGCCTTTCTGAAGGTGACACCAACATGGAGGACAGCAGAGCAAATAGATGTGAAAAGAAAGACTATACCCTGGATCCGGCTGTATTTGACACCAGTAGGTCCTTAAACTTCGCATTTATGTTAGCCAATAAATCTCTATCCTGTTTGCTTTTGCTTAAGCCGGGTTGAGTTGAATTTCTGTCTCCCACTACAGACAATGTCCTGAATAATACACTATTGAAAGGAAATTTTCTCTTTCAAAGTAGACTGTCTTTACTAAAAGAAATGAATTTCTATTGCTGAAAATCTGAACACAAGGTCATATCAGCGTGGGAGCTATATTTCAGTTCTTTAAATCACACTAGATATGTAACCAAATACTTATTCATGAATAGATGGGAAGAAAATAAGATATTGTGATTCACCAGCTGGCAGAATAGATGTTCAGGAACTAGAATTCTGGTTCTGATATAACTTGCTCTGTGACCCTGCTCAAGTAGCTTCAGCTCTCTGAACCTTAGTGCTTTCATTTCTAAAATCGGGTTAATAACAGCTGCTGTGTCAAACTACCGGTTGAGGCTCAAATGGAACAATGTATGCCATGGCACTATGTAAAAATACAGCACCATACAAGCAAAACACATGATGTAGAACAGGGGTTGTCAAACCATAGCTCATAGGCCAAATCCTGTCTGCCACCAGTTTCTGTAAATTAAATATTATTGGAACACAGCCATTTTCTATAGATTATTGTCTATGGCTGCTTTTGTGCTAAAGTGAGGAGTTTCAGCAGAAACTGTGTGGTCCATAAAGCCTACATACTTACTCTCTGGACCTTTACAGTAAAAGTTTGCTGACCCACAGTCTAGAATTAGGACAGCCCTTTGAATAACACTAAGGAGAACAGCTCTCAGATCTAATCAGCATCCCCTGAGAGATTAGTAGGTATTTACTTTTCCCCTTCTTCTTTCCCACTCATTTCAGCTATGGTTTTAATCGCATCAACACTGAAAAACTGAGCAGCATGGGAAAATAGAAATATGAGTAATTCAAAAAATGTTCTTTTTAAATATGCTTTGCACACAGCTGTTGAACAGAAATTTTGATTATTATTCTATTGGAACAAAGGCATTTGGACAGCTAGATTGGTGCTTTAAAATACATGCAAAAAAAGTGCCTCAAGTTGGAATCCAAAGAATAACTTCTGCTTCATCAGCTTGTGTCTGTCACATTAGCTGTTTGCATGTGGTTGAGCAAGTTGAATCAGTTGCTCAAATAGTTTGTCCTCAAGATTTCAGAAAGGGAACGATCGAATGATAGTGTTTGCCCTTTAGGCTGGGTCATTTAGCATGACTCTGCATTGTGTGTTCATTCGTTAATACAAAAATATTTACTGTGAGGCTATTATGAGCACTGTGCCAAGCAGTGCAGTTAAGGCTTCTGAAAAGACAGAATGATAGGGCATGATTCCTGATCTCATGGCCTTTAAATTCTTTTAGGGGATGCAGTTTTCATTTAGTTTCTGCTTGATTCTGACTTGTCATTGCTTAGCTTTTGCTCAAACACGTTAGCAATGGGGAACACATTGAAGAAATGTGATCATTAGAGAATTTATTATTATAGCTATTATTATTATGAATCTGAAATAGTGCATGTTTAGCATCGGGTCCCACTTCTTGTCCTGGTGGTATACTCACAGCACCACAAATCGTATCTGCTCTCTTTTTCACATGACAGCCTTATAGATAGTAAGAGTTCTCATGGTCCATTGTTCATCTCCAAGCTAAAAAAAATCCATAGTTCTTCTGATTGCAGATTTCAGAATTTTAGTTCGTATTCTACTCAATGCTAACTCATGTTGTTTCCATTTTAAATTATCTTAAGTGTATTTAAAATTTGAGATTTATAGCAAAAGGCCTGTGAGGCTAAGGTTAATTTATTTTGTCCTTAAGTGCAATAGGAATAATGCATAACAACTCCTTATTATGGTTACTTCTAATTCTAAGACTCTCATCTAATTATTTACATTAACTGGAAATTGGTGCCAGTATCTAGTTTGAAAAAAATTGAGCTGGGAAATATAAAAAGTTTTGATTTTCATAATTTTTTAATTGATGAAATGTCAGATCACAACTTCTTACTACTTTTAAGTTTAGCTTGAAAGTGTTGAGTTGCTTGGTAAATGACCCTTTGTGACAGCAAGTGAATTCATACTAGTTACCATACCAGGAAGAAAAGGCACAGGCTCTCAATACTCTATGTACTAAAATCCTAATCTTCTCAGCCTTTGCCTTATTTTAAATGATTTATTGATTTTTAAAATATCACCCATCTTTAGAAACTGCACCAATGCATCTAGAAGCCGGTGGAATGATTCCTTTCTTCCCACACTGCCATCCAAGATTACTTCATCCTCTGCTTAAATTTTCCCTGATAGAACCAGAGTAGAATTACTGGCTTTAACCAAATTTCAGATTCACTTATGATGAAATGCTCTAACCTTTGAACATGATTAATCTCATAGTCTCAATGGTGAGTAGATGCCAGAATGGCCATCCTCTTCATTTTGATCATCACTCTCATCACCAAAAGATCATCAAGTTTGTTCATGCCACCTTCCCAAAGAAGAGGCTGTTGGGATGGGGTTCCAGTTACCTGAAAAAACCACAAAACTTAATGGCTTAAAAAAACATTTATTTTCTCATAAATCAGCTACGTGGGCAGGGCTTGATAAAGATGGCACATCTCTGCCCCACTTGAAATCAGTTGGGCAGCTCAAAATCTTGCAGGAAGAAGGAACTAGTCTTGCTTAGTCTCCTGTCTGGTGCCTGAGTTGGGAAGAGGCAAGCCTCTGGGGCTGGGACACTGGGCCTCCTCTGTCACTGTGTGGTCTCACCAAGTGACCCCCCATCCCCAGTATGTCAGCATCAGGGCAGCCAGACTTCTTACCTGTTGTCTCAGTGCTCTCAAGGTACATGTGCCTAGAGGGTGAGCAAGATGGAAGCTCTAATACCCTTCTTAGCATAGCTTCAGAAGTCATGTAGTATCACTTCCTCCACAGTCACAAGTCCACCCAGATTCAAGGCGGAAGGAATTGACTCCACCTCTTGAAGGAGGAACTTTAAGGTCATATTGTAAATAGGATTTGCAGGATGGCAGAGATTTGTGTGGACACTTTTGAAAAATGCAATCTGTTACAGGCAAGGACAGAAGCTCTTCCTCAGCTCTTGCTACAGAGAATACCTTGCATGTGGGAACTTACCTAAACAACAATGTAAAGTTAAGAGGAGTTCTAAGTGTCACTTTCTATAGCTACTTGCTCTTTCTGGGTCTGTAGGTTTGATAAGGTAAAGAAAAAGCTCTCTCTGCAGCCTACACCCATCTCTCAGCATCTGTAGCTTCCTTCAGTCCCCTTCCTTTTAATCTGACGCCACTCCCTCTCAACTGCAACCTCTACTTATACCTCCACCTTTAGCCTTCTCCTTTTGTCCTCTTAAGTGTCAACTTTCCTTATTCTCAGTCTCAGTTCCTCCTCTAGCTTTGGCCACCCCCATAGTTCTCCCTTCCAAACTCCATCCTTTATTTCACTCCTAGTAGAACTTGCCCAGTCATGGCCTCACTTTCAACCACTAGTCCTGGTACCCAAATACTAATTCAAACCTCTACTCCCCCAGTTTCCATCCTCTCATGCTCCTATCCATGGACCAGATTTTTCCTTTCAGGCCGCCACTCCCAGCTTTCCCATGACTCAGTCAGCTGCCCCAAGTCCAGCATTCTCTCTGTTCACATTAACTTCTTTCCATTTATTGTTTTAATTCCCTTAGGACCTTGGTTAACAGACTGGATCTGCTACCTGGCTCTGGCATTTCAAGTCTCAGTCCTCTAACTCTGAGGAGTGGGAGGAGGGAGAGCACAACTTCCTCACTATCATTATGGTCCTTCTTATACTTATTTGCACACTTTTGTGTTCTTTTGCTACTATTTTTCTTTTTCAATTTAAAAAAGTCCATATTGTCATCTCCTAACAGTTGCATAATATTTTATTTCACCTAACTAGCTAACTCTTCATGGACATTTAGATTGTTTTCAACTTAGAGTGATTATAAACACTGATACAGTGCACGTCTTCGTGAATAGTTCTCTGAATACATGTTTGTCTTAGGTCCTGTACCTGGTAAACAGATTCAAAGAGATTTGGGTGATATTCTTCATATTGTGAGTCATGTTTTTCTGCTTTTTTCTATGTCTGGTAATCCTTGATTGGATCCTAGACATTGCAATTTCCACCTTGTTGGATGATGAGTATTTCTGTATTCATATAAATATTCTTCAGCTTTGTTATGATATGTAATTTTGTTATTTGAAAACAGTTTTACTTGGGAGGGGAATCTTGATTTTATCATTTGTTTGCTGAGCCCAGAGCAGTACTCAGTATATGATTAATTAATTCCCACTAATGAAGCAAGTTCTTTCTTAATAGTCAATCCAGTGCCCCATGTGTGCTCCACAAAGTTGTTGTTGTTGTTGTTGTTGTTGTTTTTTGACTCATTGAGAATCAACTCTATTTCTAGCCTAGCATGAGAGTCAGATACTGTTTCCTCTAATCCCTTCAGAGGTTTCTCCTGGCTCTTGCAGCTATACTACTGGCCACACACACATACCACACACACACACACGCACTCACACACCCACTTTCACTTCACTCACTCACTCACTCATGCACGCACATTAACATTATGCTGGATACCTGAGGGAGACTCTTTCTGTGCAGCTTTCTCCTCTCTGCTACTCAGCCCTATGAATTCTAGTTGCTTTGCTGTCTCTGAATTCTCAGTTCTGTCTCTTCAACTCTGGGAGTCTTCCAGGCTGCACGTCAGTTTCCTTTCCCTGTTTCAGGGCCTGAAAACACTCTCAATACAGTAACTGGACAATCATAGTGTTCACGTTGTTTGTTTATGGTCTCACTGCCTTTGTTTTATATATTTCGTTTATTCATTTGTTTGTAATTGATGGTTTCACATGAGAGTCCAAATTTTGATCCCTTTTACTCCATCTTGGTCAGATATAGAAGTCTAGAATTTTTAAAAGTCATATTCATGGGAAGATGATGCTGATGCTGATGAAGGTGAATAGATGAAATAACCCACTCACCTCTGTCTCCCTCTACCACCCCAAATCCTGTTTGCAGCCTCTTGGAAGCTGTTTGTTCTGAGGGAGAATTTTTTCAGTGGTTTCAGTTTCTTCTTTGGGTCCGTAATGTGCCCTGCCTGAATCTTATCAGGCCATAAGCTCAGTTAGCTTTTAAGAAAGAATTTTTCAATGATGTCACTCTCTTTTCAGACTGTAGGTCTTCACAGGCTGGCATTGTCGTTATTACCTTTATTTGATTCAGTGTCATAGAAACACACATTCCAGACAAATCATTAATAGAGTGTTTAAAAAGGCTAACATCTGATAAATAATTCCCCACCTCTCTCACCCACACACATTTTTATGGAGACAAAATTGTTTCTGCCGTTTCCTGACAAATGAAGGCACTGTCAAGATTATTGTAGTTAAGAAGGTGGTAAATATAGAGCTGGAGTTTTACCTCCCCTTGTGCTTCATTTTTCATTCCATTCTGTAATCTAAAGTGCTTAGGATCAACCTATGGTACAGGCCTCCACTTGGACAATTACAGCTTGATGGAAATATTGAATGGGCATCCGTGGTCAGGACAGGATTTGGATCTCAAAGCCAAAGTATTATCCATGGGAGTTCCTGGTGTTTCTTAACAGTTGTGGCTACCTGCTGTTCTTTTCTTTCTTTCTTTCTTTCTCTCTCTCTCTCTCTTTGATCTCCTGGGCTACTCAGTTCAGGCCTCAGCTCTGTGGGATCCCATTACAGCTTATTGACTCCCTAACTCTGCAGTAGGGTTACTTATTGTTCAGTAAGCTTTGAATTGTGAAACATGGAACTCAAGCTGCAAAGATCTAATCCAACTCTCCTGTTAGAGATGGGAAAGTGAAAGTTTAAGAAGAGGAAAGGAGGTGCCCAGGTCACACAACAAAGTTATGACTAAATCAGAGATGGGACGCAGTACACCCTACTCCTAGCACAGTTAAATACTGTAGTCACCAAGTTAAACTTTCTAGAAAATCAAAGAGAATGAGTATTGTCTGTACTTCTTCATAGTGTTTTTATAGGATTATAGCATGTGAAAACATTTCTTTGGATGACCTCATTAGAGGAGAGGCCTTCAATTCAATATCGTTTTCAGTCTCCCTGCTCAGAATTCTTTGCCGAGATTCTCATCCTATAATTAATAATTAGGTACAATACCAGGAGGATAATAATAATCTATATTGTTATATGATATATACCAAATATAAAAGCATTAGTACTTTTGTTTATATTTTCATTTGGTGCTGTAATAGAGACTGGTCATCTTGAGCCACCCAGCACTTAATCACCCATTCCATCTTCCTGTGTGTGTGTGGTTGGTGTGAGAAGTTTCTTTTCTGTCATGTGATGTCTCAGTGATACTGCAAACCAAGTTACCTTGCTTTTCTACAACAGCAACTAAAGTGTTACCAGGAGATTTCTTCCTTTAGATCCTTCCTTTGCTGACCTCATACGGACAAAGGGAAGTCATGTGACTCAAGCTTTTTCAGACTCTCACTCCAAGGACTATAAATCTTGAACATGGTGGCTTTGGGACAGGGACAAATTTAGAGGTCATTCATTAGGATTGTGATAGATATAAAATTGATATTTTGACAGATTGCACCGTGATGATCAGATTTTACATATATATCAATAAAAGCTAACTAATATTTTACTTGCCTCCAAGAATATGGATCCAGAGATGCACTGAAATAATGAATGAATTTCAGCAACTCTCATCTGCATAGCACATTTCCATTCCCCTAGTTTTCTCCAGTTTTCTCCATTAAGAGGTCTCAAATGTCAGCAGCTTGCTTGAAAAGGAGCTCCATGAAATCTGAGGCACATACTTCAAAAGTGAGAGTCCTCCAAGCCTGATTGACAAGGGAACTTATCAAATTAGACGGTATCTAACTCGACAGACTACATCTGAAACATTCAACTTATTTATACCTTTGGATAATTTTCCTTGTGGGGTTCATGGTCCTGGCTTTGCTTTCACCTGATCTCCTGCTACATCACCATCCTTCCACAGGTAGGATGTGGGGGTGGGGGGTGTCAAATAATTTCTGCTTACCTGGGAAATTCTTGTTCGAGTCAGTTTGCAATTTTGTAAGTAACCTGATAACCTTCTAATAAAGTCCCTTTTATTGTTTAAGCTAGCTAGACTAGCTTTCAGCTACTTACAAGCCGAATAATTGTGATACACATCATCACATTACCTGTAGAAGGCTGAGATCTATATATACATTTAATACATGATAACATTGAAGCTTAGAGAGATTCAACCACTCAGTCCAAGGAACTAGCAACAAAACAATGTCTCTTGACTTCTAATTCTGTACATTAACTATATAGACTTAAGCATTTGTTTGCTTTTTAAAGTAAGCATTTGATAAGAGAATACCAATGTGTTAGCTTGGGCTGTCACAAAAGCAGGCTCTGAGATAAGGCCTGGAGCACCAGTGGTTTATTTGGCACATAATTCTAGGAAACATCAGTAGGGGAGTGGACAGCTGACACAGAGAAAGGCAGGTAGACAAAGGTGTACTCTCAATACTTGGAGCTTAATTGTCTGGAGGATTCTGAAAGCCACTCTTGTGGACTGACTATTGTCCCTCCACCTCCAAATTCACATGTGGAAGTGCTCATCTCCAATGTGACTATTTGTGGAGATAGAGTCTCTAAAAGGGAAATTAAGATGAAGTAAGGTTATGAGGGTGAGACTCTAACCTAATATGACTAATATCCTTAGAAGGAAAGGAGAAGATACCAGAAAAGTATGTGCACCAAGCAAAGGCCATGTGAGGACATAGCGAGGTAGCCATCTGAAGGGCAGGGAGAGAGGCCTCAGGAAAAATCAACCCTGGTGACACCCTAATCTTAGATTTCTAGGTTCCAGAAGTGTGAGAAAATTAATTTCTGTTTTTTAAGCTGCACTCTGTGGTATTATTTATAATAGCACGAGCAGACAGATACACAGCCAGTGTGGGACATGTACCTCGAAGTTATCGTACCTGGGGAGTGAGGACAGTAAGGATCGTGTACCCCAGTGGTTCCCAGAGTGTAATCCGAGGACCTGCAGCATCAGTATCACTTGGCAACTTGTTAGAAATGCAAATTCTCAGACCCAGCCCAAACCCGCTGAATTAGAAAACCTGGGGGTAGGGCCAGCAGTGTGGGATTTATCAAAGGCCTCTCCGGATGATTTCGATGCACACTAAAATTTGAGAACCACTGGTATCTTCTGGTTCTCATCAAAGATTGGTTGAGGGCTGCTCTGCAAGGTGATAGTCTCCCTGCACTTCTGGCCTTCCAGGCAGGTGAGTAGAGTGGGCTCCAGAGGCGACAAAATCTGCTACCAGAGAGACGCAGACTCGGAAGGTAAGCTGGTACGCACAGAAATGATAAGGCCCGAGGAGCTTACTGATAAAGTAGTACCTGCTAAACTAATCAGAAGCATTCTATCGTGCAATACTTGAAGTCAGCAGCATTCTTTTGCAACTCCTTTATGATCTTTCCTTTTGATTGAAATTTCTAAGTGACTAAGGTTTGACTCTTCAGGTAGATGGTACTACCTTTGAAAGAAGCAGAGCAAGAGAGAGGAAATCTGTGATTACCTATTATGTTTTAGGAACTGTAATCAGAACCTTAAACGTGCTTAATCTTTGAAATAATCCTAAAGAATAAATATTATTATCATAATTTTACAGTCGAGGAAGTTAAGATATAAAGAAATTTGTCCAAGATCATAGAAAAAAAAAATAAGTGGCAAAAGCTAGAATCTAAACTTGCATATGCCTAACTCCAAAAATCCACGCCCTCTCCATGATCTGAACCCCAGGAAGTTCATCGTGATTTCTGAGTATACTATATCTTGACATTTTGTTGTGAGCACATCTGGAAGAATCAAAACTGTAGCCGTCAGTTAGAAACTTCCACTTAATCAGCATGAGTGTTAGGGAAGGAAGTCAAGGCTTAGTGCTTATCATGACCACTAGGATTTGCTCGAAAGGCAAAATACCAGGTCTTTGTTACAAATGGCCGCTCCTAGGAGAGGACTCATCTTCCCTAGTGAACTCTTTTCAATGCAACTTTCTTAAGAAGTCTGGCAGTAGGCCAGCACTCTTAGTTGTGGTCTTGTATTTATGTATACAATATAATTATGTACACAATGCGTTTGTTTGTTTGTTTGTTTGTTTTTTCATAAGAAAGCCGAGACACCTCTGTTTTTATTGACCTAGCAATGTGAGGACCTCATATAAAGATTTTTGTGCAGGAAGTCTACTTGGAAAAAAAATACTCATTGATACAAAGTTTCTGAATAGGTAGGAAATAAGATTACTTGAGTGAAGAGAGCTCTCCCGTGTTACCCAGTCTAAGCTCCCACTTAAGGATGGTCCTGTCCAGAATGGATGGCAGGCAGATTCCTATTGGGAGCTGCGAGCACTTGAGCTGTGTGTGTGTGAGGCAGTCTATTCCAATAGGGAGCAATTGGGAAAGCAAAAGAAAAACCAGTTTTTCAGAAGTTATGACCTGAATGTGGCCTTCATAAGTGAGACCAGGCATGCCTTTTCTTGGCACCGAGTTTATTGCTACCAAGCTACATCTTCCAAATTTCTTCAGCTTAGTGGTACGGAAATCCCAAAGCAGGCACAATTTATGTCTAGGTCTCCATTCCCTTCTCTTTTCACTTGCCTCTACAGTGAGGGATCAGGGAATCAGACGGTCAGGACTCACGTGTTCTCTTCTTGTTTATTGTAGAGGTATCAGCCATGCTCCACACTGTTGCCTGAACGATAAACCATTATTAAATAAAGCAATTCCTCCCACACCTCTTTCTGGGGAGTTGTCCTTGTGACAAGCAACTCAATGGCAAATAAAACCTGCAATATGGGCACATGTTCTTCTGACTAGACTTGAGATTCTTTTTTAAAAACCCAGGTTTGTTTTCCTTGTCCACATGTCTTCATGTGTATGGAGTATATCTTGGAGTAAGAGTCACTTGACCTCTCACTGAATCTCAAAGCTTTTGTTGAGAAGCCTTGTTTTTTCCCCCTGGGGTGTCCCCAGAAGCCCACAGAGTCAGTATTTTTAAGGCACACCCTTCTAAACACCTTTCAAAATTAACAAATATCTATCCAGCTTTTTTCGCATGGTGGAGTATTATATTAAAGAATAAATTGAAACATATTAATATAGCTATAAATATATATTGTACATATCAACAATGTAAACTTTTGTCATATGACTTTAAAAAAATCAATAATTATGTCAGCTAGGACTTCTGCATCTTTTTAAAATAGATTTGGATGAAGTTGGTTGTAAGGGCATAATTTCTTGTCCTTTTCCTATAAAGTTTTAGTATCACCTCTGTGGTTTTTAGTGATTACTAGGGCCTCTCTCTACCTATCTACCAACCATAAGGAACACAAAGCTTTGTGGCCCACTTTATTAATTTCTCAATTATGCTAAACACCTCCCTATGTTAATTATTCTTCTACAGCATGTTAATGGCTGTAAAATATTTTAATATGTGGATGTGCCATAATTTATGTAGCTCATCTCCTAATTTTGAAGATTCAGTTTATTTCCAATTTAATTAATATTTTTGTACAATCTTCCTCATTCATATTTCTCATGATTTTCTTAACTAAATTTCTAATGGCAGAAGGGCTGGGTCAAAGATATGCTTATTTAAGAGATCAAATATATACCACTGATTATAAGGGGCACTAAATTATATCCTTAGTAGCAGAGTTTAGTAGGAGTTTTTGATTCTCTACAGATATTAACATTCTTTCTCCTCTTAAACAAAATTATACCCTTGTCCTGACTGAGACTTGGGCACAAAATGGGATTTCTAGAGAAGGCAAATAATTAAAATAGGAAGAAGATATAAATACACACACACACACACACACACACACACACATGTAGTTGTCTTTTTCTTAATTAACCTTGTAAATTAAATTCTTTAGCATTGATGAAAATATATTTTCTTCTGTCTTACTCAATTTAGACTGTGAACCATTATCTAATTCTTCAGACTAATGTTGCCATTAGCGTCTTTCTGAATATATGTCATAGCTTATATGACACCTATAATATGCATGTTCGGTAAGATTTAATAATCAGTCATCACGTCTGTGCTAAGTTCAAACCTATGCCTGACACCAGGCAATGCTAGAGCAGGACTTGAATATGACATGGCTTCTGCTTATTGTAGGCTTGCTCATGATTTAGGGAAAGATTGCTGTTGTAATCCAAGGCCCACTGGGTATGAAAAGAGAACAGAAAAGTAGCAGTACTAATAAAATAACAATAAGAATAAGAACAATTATATGGTTGCTGCTCTTAAAATTAACGCTTTTGAGTGCTAATACACTGCATTTTGTACTGTTTAGTGTATTGAGTGCTTTACAAATCTCTTTTTATTCAATCACCACCACATCAGTGTGAAGTAGGTACTATTGTTATACATGTTTGTATGTGAGGGAACTGAGAAACAGGGAAGATAAACAAATTGCCTGCGGTTGTGTTGCTCGAAAATATTGGAAGCATTGCAGGGCAGGCCTTCTGGCAAAGGTAGAGAATGAGGTCTGGCAAAGGCCGAGGCCTCCGTGTAGAGACTGGAGGAAGGATATTCCAGGCAGGGAGCACGGCTGGGACAAAAGCACTGTGGTAAGACGGGGAGGGTCATGTATGAGGAAGCAGGATCGGGGCGCCAGAGCCAGGATATGGCAGAAGATAAAGAAGGCTGGAATTTGGTGTGGAACGCCTAGAGTGCCAGATTTAAGTGTAGATTGTATTGTGTTCGCGGCCAAAGGAATATATTCTTAAGCCTTTGCAGAGATCGAGTGATCTGATCACTCAAGGTGGTAAGTCTGGTAACATTTTATTGGATGAGGCTATTATACTAAGTCTCGAAGGAGTTTAGTCCAGGATGCTAGATGAGCTGAAGATCTATTTATGGGTGTAAGTTTCATATTTGAGATCTAGAGATCTGTGGCTAGAGATGGGGACGTAGAAACAATAATAACTCACGTTTCGTTGGCATTTGTTCCTGAAATTGGATTGCCCCTAGGAACAATTGTGCCGAAAGTAGTCTCCTTTTCTCTCTCAGAGCAATTTCATCTCACCAGTTTTTAGCCAAAGTGTACATCCTCATGCCCACCTGGAAGAACAAAGGTAGTTAGTTTACGAGATTTCATCACCGCCCTTTGTTATCTGTATACATTTTTATCTGACTTCTAAATGAACTTGGTGCTTTTTGAGGGTAAAGTTGAGCTTCGATTCCTTATTTTCTAACTGTACAATACTTAGCCCAGTGTTCTGTGCGTGATTAGTGTTAAACATTGAATAAATCAACCCCAAGTAGAGCTCAGAGCAGTGTCACATACCTCGTTGCCTATGTGCGAATGCGTATCTAGAGCTACACCTGGGTCTCTACCAAACTCAAGCCAGTGTCCATTAATGGGGATAACGTTTAGCACATTTAGACAGGAGGAACGTATTTACATTTATATTGGTGTCTAAACTCATCTGTGGGACTGAGCTCGTCTTCATGTATTATGGCTTTTACTGCCTGCCAGGAAGCAATGATGTGCTTGAATTTCACTTACATTTCTTAGCAGGAACTCAGCCTCAATCGATATTCGAGAGGAATGACAGTTTTGAGAAGGCTCGGGATCTGATTCTAGCTAATACATTATGATCATTCATAATAGAACTATCATCAGGACTCTGATGAAAGAATTTGCTAACAGCTGTTCTCTGTAGTTAGACTTGTTTTTGAGTCCCATGGATAATCAGCGGGCAGATTTCTCTGAGAATAGATCTTGTCCTCCAGAAGTCACTAATGGAAACAGCACTGGATTGGGAGTCTAGAGATCTGCTTTCTCGTCAGGGCTCCTCTGCTAGTGAGCTCTTTGAGACTGATGATGGCTCTTCTGGGAGATGAAGATGATAAATTCAGTGTTAGGACTTTAAAATCACCTTTACGCTAACTTGCCACAGGTAAGGTCAGTAGAGCCATTTCAGTCAACTGAGAAACAGCTTGAGAGAACCTGTACGGGGCAGTCTGATAAAAGTTCACTCAAACCGTGGGCTTGGGGGTAAGGTGAGCCTTTGAAACCACCACATTGAAATTTCCCTATTTGCTTTGTAAACCAGCCTGAAAACTTTTTTATGAAGTCTTCTCTTTCCCTAAACTCATACTTTCCTTTAAATCTCTCCCCTATAGCATTGTTCTCATTCCCTTTGATCCTTACAAACCTCCATGCTTTGTGAAAAAAATATTCATAAGGGAGCAGATCTCCATTGTAGCAAAATGGAAAAAGGTTATCTTGAGTGAATTTTCAGCACCTCTTTCTTTGCTCTATTGTGCCTTAGTGCATTCATTCCCTACAGCTTTGAACACGGATGTGCACATATGCGGCAAGGCAGGCAGGGAAGGAGAACTTGGGCCTGACCTGTGTCTTAAAAATAGCTGATAATTATTATCTCTCTTTTTCATTTAACGAACACTGATGGAGACTATCATTTTTAAAGAAAGGGTGCTGTGGCGTCAGACAGACTGGGTTTGTGCTTCAGCTCTGCTCTAAGACTGGGTAACCTTGAGCCAGTCTCTTAACTTCTCTCAGACTTTGTGCTCTCATGTGTAAAGTGAAAATAATAATAGCATCTGCTTCGAGAGTGATTGGGAGGTTAAATGAATAAGGCATTTAACGTGCTCTGTGCAGACCTTTGTGAATAAACAGAAGCAATTATTATTAGAGGGTGTACACCTCTTAAGGTTCTGGAGGACACAAAGTTGAATGAGAAAAGACCATTGTCTACAGGAGAACACATACCATTCAGATTGAGTATTACGGGAATTTGGAAAAAGCATATATTTCAGCTGGGAAGTTGGGAATCTGGAAATCATGGAGCAGACGACATGAGATCTGAGTCTTGGAGGAAAGGAAGAATTCGGATAAGGCAGTAGGGGTGGGTGGCGGTATACAAAATGTAGTGTGTGTGTCATGTAGAGACTGTACCCTTCAGCTGCCTTCCACCATCTTTCCCTGAGGTTACCCTCCAGGAATTAAATGGTGCCCCTTCGCAACTCTCTCCTTGAAGGCTGTCAGTGGTATTTCGTTTTAATATTATTTCACTCAGATAAATGTACTTCGAGGCTCTTCATATGGCATTCTGGGCTCTTCATGATCACCGTGCCACCCTGTCCCCCAACCAGCCTGCCTTGGTATTCCTTCTTTTTCTCTCCTCGCCAGTTTTCATACTTTCTTTCTTTCTTTTAAGACTTAATGTCTGTCAGCCGATGAAAGGATAAGGATAAAGCAGTTACTGAGCTCCTCCTATGAACCGGGCTCTCTCCTGAGCATTTCATATGACCTGTCACGCAGTCCTCGCAAAAAGCCTTCCAAAGAGGTGGATTTTCCCACTCACAGATTAGGAAACTGAAGCTGAGAGCAGTTGAGTACCTTGCTTGTTGGAACCAGAATGGGAAACAAAAAGCATGGTAACCAAAAGAACCCTGAATTTCAGTGAGTTAAAATAACCAAGGTGTACTCCTTGCTCATGCTCCTGTCCATCCTGGACTGTCTGAAGGCTCTGTTTTACATGCCCTCAGCCTGTCACCCAGACCAACAGAGTGGGCCCTCTGAATCATGGTCAGTCAATGAGGCAGAGGGAAAAGGAAAGCATAGCAAATCGTGTGCTGGTTCTGAAGTGTTCCCTCCTAAACAGCAGGTATTACTTGTCATTTTACAGTGGACATGGAGAGTCTCAAGGACACATTTCCCTCCAAGGAGGCAGGAAAGTACAGTTTTGTAATGCGCTCCAAGAACTTAAAGCATTTAGTGTGTGGACTGGTGACTACCATTCCCGAGTCACCCTGTGGCACCTGGGTCTGTCCACTTCCTTGCCGTTTGCTCCTCATGCGGTGCCTCCTAGCTGGCGATGATCCCCACTAAGCTAGTCATCGACAAGGCTTTCAATCATTGCTTTGCTCAAGGGCATTTACCTTTAAGGGCCAAATATCTGATTTCTAGTGGTGAAATTTCAGACCCTGCATGAGGTAGAGATAAACGATAAGCTAAGGGTGTTTGGGGGCTCCTTAAATTTCACAGTGTAGGATTCTGTTTATGGGAGATAATGGATATTAAGCTTTAAAGGGACGAAGAATTATTCTGTGTCCTTCGAGCTCTCATTTTTAAGTCTATAGCAATTCCTGATGAGGATGAGTCAAACTCTGGGGATTACAAAACCGAGAGGCAGACTGGGAAGTGACCAGAACATTAGACATCGATGCAAGAATTAGACATTAGACCAGAACATTAGACATCGATGCAAGAATTCCCACAGCTTTGCTGACAATAGGACGAATGAACTTGGACGTGTTCATTCCCCTTCCTGGTCCTCAGTTTTCCCTTCAGCCAGAGGGAGCTGTTTCAGAAAGAGCACTTCTCACACTTTAATGCATACAAATGCCTTGGGAACTTTGTTAAAATGCAGCTTCTGAATCAGTAGGGGCCGAGAGTCTGCATTTCATCAAGCTTCTGGGTGACGCTGAAACTGGACCCCTGGACTATAATTCAAGTGCCAAGACTTAGAGGATTCTTAAGGCCAACTCTTCTAAATCAACATACATTTATTTGGAACTTATTCTGTGCCAGACACTCTGCTTTGGGTTTTTGATACTAAGATAAAGAAGACATAGTTTCTACTCACACTAGAAATACACACATTTCAATAGGGAAGCAAGACTAATCTATCATTTAAATATAGTATGATAAATAACAAAACTGAGGTTTATACAAGAAAAAGAGATACCACAGAACAGGGTAGGAGTGATTTAGTCAGGAGTGGGGAGGTAGAGGTATAGATGTCATGTGGAAAAGTGCTGAAAACTATCAAATGTTACATATGTAAAGGAAGTCTCTTTATTTCAGAGGACACTCAAGAATTTCTTTGTCCCTGGGCGGCATAGCTATGGGTATTGGAAAGGAATTATTTTGATCAGTAACCTGACTACTTCATTTCTATGATGGCCTTCCCTGCGCCTTCTCATCCCATGGCTGCCTGTTAGTGCGACACGCCTGAAAGATTCACTACCGTGGCTGAACCCGGGGTCTGTTTGGGAGCTCCTGTGAGCAGGAAGCTAGCGGAGGTGCCTCAAAGGCAGCACTTTCACCCCCGCTCAGCTCGGAACAGGCCAGAAGCAGTGAGTCAGGAAAGGAAAAGCAGGTGGGTGGAGAAAGGATGCAGTCTACATCTGCACCAGGCAGGGATCATGTTTTCTAAAAAGAACACCTGAGCACAGAGGCAGCTGCCCCAGTGGAGGAAGCAGTGACCCCATTCTCTGAATAACGGTGGCCTAAGCAGAAAACATCTTGATTCAAGGATTATGGGGAAGGAAAGAGGGAAGGTGAATGAGAGAACGTCCAGGAGTGCAGTCTTCCTCTGGCTCATCATAGGTTCTATATTGAAATAGGTTATTGTGATGCAGAAAGGTGATCACGCTAAAAGGCATCTTCAGGTGGCCTTTGGGAGTGCTGTCTTCTGGCAGCCGCTTACTGTATGACCTTGGACAGGTCAGTCCCTGTCTGAGACTCAGTTTTCCTGGCTATGCAGAGGGAAGTTTGGGCACGATTTCTTGGGTGATTTCTAACTTTAAGAGTCTACGATTACATTTTCATGTCCAAGTTCAGTAATCCTTCAATATCTAACAGTGATCATCCCTTGTACCCTCACCATCTCCACCTGCCTCTTCTCATATACAACCAGACTTGTGGCCAAATTTGGTGATCTCAGATTCTGTGTGTCTGTTTTCCCCAGATCCATGTAATTTCCTGTTTTTATTCAGGCATTGAGACTTCATTTCCTTCCAGAGTAGGAACTAGGCTTCGAAGTCACTGTCATTCCCTGCCTGTGTGACTGTAGCAGTCTCCTGGCCACCCTGGAGCCACTTCTATATGCCAACACTTCCTATCTAGGCACAGCATGAGATCTTTTGTTATATAAATGGGACATTGTCACCCCTGCTTACAATGGCCTCTTTCTGTTTAAAATGAAATCTAAACTTCCTTGTGGCCTACAAGATCTTTTCCCCTCTGACCCCTAATAACTTCCACAATCCCAATTCCTATTCTCATCCCATATTTACTATGTCCTAACTATACAGACCTTTCTTCTGCTCCTTGAAAACTCCAAGCTTGTTCCTGCCCCAGGGCCTTTGATCTCATTAGCACTTCCCGAAATGTTCTTTTTCCAGGCCTCTGCATGCAAGGCTCATTCTCATTCAGTTCTCAGGTCATCAGTGAGGTCACCCTGACCCCTCTCCCGTACAACAGGTCACTCTCTAGACCTTAACTATGACTTATTTCCTTCACAGCATTGATCATTGATCTTATTCTTTGCTTCTTGCATACTGTAAGCCTTTCTTTCCTCACCCCCATTAGAAAGCAAGAGCTGTGAGACCAGGGACTTTGTCTTGTTTATCACTCCTGGAACAGTGCATGTCTCAGAGTAAGAACTCAGAGAATCTGTGTTGGGTGAATGAAAGGAAACATGGAAGAGTGAGGGACAGAAGAAAAAAAAAATTTTGAAAGAGAGGGAGGGCGGGGGAATTCCACACTGTTGACAAGGCTTAGTCCTGGATGTTCTCCCTTTTACTCTTGTAATGTAACTTCATCTTCACATCCACAGAGAAGTACTCCATCTACAATTTTAATTTAGTCCTTTGTGGCTTCAGGACTGAGTAGTTAAGCAAGTTGTTGATCTGTTCTGAGCACTAGCAGGTGTAATGTGATGCCACCCAAGTAAAGAGCCGATTTCAACCACAAGTGGAAGGAGACAGTTTTAAAAATGGTAGAAACAGCCCCACAGTGCCTCTGAATTTGTTGCATGAGGCCTTAACCTCCCTCCATTAGAGCCTGAGGCTGTAGCTTAAGACTTCGATCCCTGTTTTTCAAGCAAATCCATCTGAGAAGAATAAGGCTTATAGTTCTTCTCTCTTTTCTATTTCTTTGTGAATAACATTAGCTTTGGTGGGTTTAAATATGTGTTGAGAGATGAGAGGGAGAACAGACGGGTGGACCCTGATAGATAATTTAAAGGGGGTTCTCAACCCTGGCTTCACAATACAGCCACTGGGAAGATTTTAAAAATATTCATGTTCAGATCCATTCCTAGTTTCTGATTCAGTTGGTCTCGGTGATGTCCAGGTTAAGATACATTTTGAAAGCGCCACAGATGATTATATGGTGGAGCCAGACTTGAGATGACTAATCTAAAGAGTGGGCTCAGGAAGACGCAGCTCGTTCCAAGGCAGCCCCCTCATCATTTGGTATTTTTGCAGTGGGATTTGCCAGGCAGTTTACAGTCACCAAAAGCCAGCCACGTATAAGGTGTGGAGACAAGAGCAGTGGGAGACAATGACAGAAAAGTTTCTCACCCTGAGGACCTCATAAAACAAACACAATATGGACCGTAGGTATAAATAATAAAGTGTCAAATAAATGATGTGAGTTTAGAGCAGAGTCTCTCAACCTCGGCACTATTGACATCTTGTGCTAGGCGATTTTTTGCTGTTGGGGGATGGTCTATCATAGGATATTTAGCAGCCTTCCTGACCTCCACCCACTGGGTGCCAGTAGCTCCTGTTCCCAGTTGTGACAACCAAAAATGTCTTCAGACTTCATCAGCTGTCCCTTGGGGAGTAAAATTGTCCCCTGGTTGAAAACATTTGTGGTTTTCGCAGGGATCAAAGCTCGTATGGAGAGCTATCAGTTTAACTAAATCTTTATGGATGGGAAGATGTCATTGAATAGAAAAGGAAATTTAAAATAAGTATGCATTGAATTCTTCAAATATTATGCATGATGACATTTTGGAGATATTAGTTTTTTTCCCCCGACCTTTTCCCCTTTATACCAGGTATAAAGTTAAACAGCTTTTTGTGGACCATTTAAAACCAGAGATGGGGAGGGCAGTAGGGGAGAAGGTGGAGAAAAGTATCTAATCTTAATAAAACAACCCCAAAGAAACCACTGATTTTGAAAGTTTTGAAGGCCCAAGGACACCTTCGAGGCTTTATGATCTGGGAAGAGGAGGGGATCGGAGATTCGCGTTTCAAGAGCAGAAAACAGGTGGCACTGTTCCCAGGGGATTGTAGATTGTACGTTCTGGAATTCTGATAGGAGACTTAGATTTTTGTGGGCCATAAGGGTGGAGACCCAAATCTCTCAATGCAGTGCCCTTGACATGGCACCACTTCCAATGGGGGTATCTGAATGGATGCTTAGGGGACTGGATACTCATCACCTTGACCTTGGCAGCTGGGCTCGTTTCTAAGACTGGGAAGATTGACAGCTCAAACTCAGTTCAAGTTACTTTCACTTCAGTTTACTGCAGAACTGCCAGCAAACGTGTAGTTCAAAGAACATACCAGACGAAGATAAAAGAGTGGAAGCGGCTTCCAGAGTCCATGCACGCTGCAAAGACTGAGGGACCCTCCAAGTTAGAGGAGTGAAGGAACCGTGGACTCCATGCCTTTTGCCGCAGGTGCACTTTAAAGGGCCACATCAACCGCGTTAGAAGGCAGTTCCTTTCGTAACCTTTCTTACATATCTTCTTGTCAACTGGCTAGACTGGGACCCAGACGACCCAGAAGTGGCTTTGCCAAAACAGGTGGGGAACTAGCCACTGGGTGCCACAGTGCATACCAAGAGGAACGATGATGGCAGTACTAAAGCCCTGAGAACCACAAAGGCCTTGCCCCCATTTTTCTGGAATACTTGAAGCCCAGGAAATTCTATAACTCAAGGCAGTAGTAGAGCAACAGGGAGGATGACGAAGTTTGAAGCCACTGGGGACTCAGGGCTGGATTTGATTTGATCTAAGAAAATAAAGATACATGTTATCTCTTGTACTTGAGTAATATAGAGTAATCCATTCTTGTTATAATAATTCTACTTTTAGAATTTTAATGAATTAAACAATCGTATAAAAAGGGTAGCTACAGGGATGTTCATTACACCACTTTTATTAGAGTGAAAAATTTAAAATGATGTAGATATTTATCAACAGAGTACCAATTAAGTGCATTTTAGTTCATTTACACAATGTGGCATATAAACTATAACCATGGTATTGTAGAAATAGCTTTCGTTACTATGAGAAGTTAATACATAAGTGGAAAACGAGTTAAAAACAGTACACATTTTTTGAAAAATGAAATGGAACCAGCTAGGTACATACGCATCAAAAAGATTCTGAAACACATGTATCAAGGGATGACAGCAGGAATTACTGCTTGGTAGAATATAATGTTATTTCATTTTCATCCTTTTTGCTCCTATGTTTTCTGATTTCTCCACAATAAGTATATGCTGCTCATAAAATAAGAAAAATATATTTTTGAAAAATAAAAAAAAAATAATAAGAGGATAGGTATTAGAAGGAAAAGAACAAATATCCAGCAGTACTGGACAATACCAAAGAAACTAGGATTTGAAATGGATTTCTTTCATCCTTGGAGAATGCCCCTTCTCTCACTCTCGTTTCCTTAATAAAACAGCCACGTCGATGGATCGACAATGGGTTATTTCACCTCCTCTAAATCCATATCTTCTTCCAAATGCTGAGACTTTCCAGCAAATCCACTCTGAGCTGACTGTGAGGAAGCATTTTCCTTAGAAAGGTTGCCTCCATTTCTCAAGAAGGAATAAGAGCGGGAGGCCCACTCTGCAGAATTCCAGTCCACGCTGTCCTCTTCCTCTTGGAAGCTCCCGGAACGTTTATTTTTATATCGCAGAGCATCTTGCATTGTTCTCTAATGCTATACAAGTCTTTTTCTCAAGCTGGATTACACTTCAAATCCAGGATCCCTCTTTCCCTTATTTTCTGTGTTATTCTTTTCCTTGTTATCATTACCCTCATTAACATACTGTGGACTGGCTGACGGAGAATCCACCAGGCAGGTGGAGTTTGAGTTTTGATGGGATTTGGCTTTGAGGATTGATGATCAAACTATGTTCAAGATACCCAAGGACAAACAAAATATTACTCTTAATAATTACAGTAATAGTAAAAGTAATAATGCATATTTGAATATGGTATAATTGTTCTTCCAAATAATTTTCACCCGTATTACTTCATCAATCCTTATGGAGAACCAGTGGAGTGAGTAAGGAAATGAGTAGAAAGTTTCTCTACTTTTGCAGATGAGAGAAATGCAGTGCAGAGAAATTAAGTTACCATCCAAATGATTTACAATAGATTAGTTGCAGAACTGAGGCTAAAATGCATGTTTCTTGATTTCATAACCGAAACTTTTTATATCAGCACAAAACCACACTCATGGCTGAATTTTAATATGTGCTTGTTTGTTATAGGTTTTACAAGTCATATAAACAATATTCTTCTTCTCTAATGTTTGTAAACTACAGATCCTTTGGAATGAAGACCAGAGAATTTAAAGGTGAACAATATTGGAATGTACCCTTTTCCATAATTCTAGACCAGTGAAGAATACACACAAGGGTCACTAGTTCAGTATAATAAAAGTAATAGCATTTTTAATTACTAGAAAGGCAATCTAATAGTCTGCTAAAGGCAGGGCAGTCTAGAAAAACGGATTAGGAGAATGGACGCTAGACCTAATGTGATTAGGACTACTTCTCCCTTCCCAACCCATTCCTCCACCAAACCTTTGTCAGAACTGGTCCACAGAGCAGGCTGTAAAGCCGGCTACAAAGGCAGAATACACCACGGGAGAGTGGTCAGCTTGCACATGGAGGGCAGACCTGCTAGCCAGGTGCGATTAGGTACACAGTGAAAAATAGGAGCGCACTAGTTTTCTGACTTTGAAGTGCAGGAACCCTTCCCGTTTATAAAGCATTATCCAGGGATGTCAAGGCCTGGGAAAATCCTTTCTATCTTCTTCCTAGGGTAGAGTAAGAGATGCTAAATGTTCATTCCAGCCTTTGTTTCAGGAAAACAGAAAAGTAATGCAGAAGTCAATAGATGTTATCTGTTACTGAGTGTTAAACCCAAATTCTTACAATGACCTGAGGCTGTACTGTACTTGGAACCTGTTCTCTCTTTGTCTGCATTTCTTATTATTATTTCTTATTATCAACTCCTTGCCCCGCACCATTGCTGCAACTCCAAGATGTTTTCTGATCACGCCTGACGTACTCCTGTCTCAGGGCCTTTGTACTACCTAGTGCCCTTGCTTACAGCAATCTGCACCCAGTTATCCACATGATTCTACCCTTTGCCTACTCTGTGTCTTTATGCCAGCATCATCTCCTCACTGCGAATCTTCCCTATTGACTGTCTATTCTATTTAAAATTGCACCCCACCTAATGCTCCCTTGTTATATCTTACTCTACATCTTACTCTATATCACCATCTAACATACTATGTATTCTACTTTGATCTATTTTGATCATTGCCTGCTCCCCTCACTACCATACATACTTCTGTTTGGGTCACTGCTGTATTCACATGGCTTCTGTGGCCGGCATCGGTCAATGCACATTGTTCAATGGGTGAATGAATAAATAAGCTATTAATATGATATATGGGCAGATGGAGGTCCAGAAAAATGTGATGCCTTTTCCAAAGTGACTGGAGAAAACTTCCTGGCAGATGGGATTTATCACCCATTAGAACCCAGGTCTCCTGGCTCCTGCTTTGGTTCGCCTCCCACCTCATGATGCATTGCCAAACAGGGCGTCCTGAAGTTATTAAGTGGCTGTGCATTTAAAGATTACAGAGGGCCATTTTTCTTCAGCAAATTAGCACAGAAGCAAAGGAAGAGGAGAAATTCACTTCTCCAGCTGGAGTAGGCAACTCCTGCTGGTTGGACGTTTAGAAATTGGGTTTTCCATTCTACTCCTACACAAGAACTGCTTTTAAACCAGGACAATGTAACTTTGCATGACAATGAAAGCACAGCTACTTTCTCACCTAGTAGAAAACCTCAATAGCTCTTTCATGAACAAAGTACAGACTCACAAAGTAGGGCAGGGATTCCCTACCCTTCCGAGTTTTTGTTTGACTTCATGGTACTCCTTGATTCCTACCGCCCTCAGTAACATTAAGGAATCGTCAAATTACATGAGCCTGGCCATTTAGAACTGCAAGGCCCCAGGGAGGCTGTAGGCTGTGCCCGAGTAGTGAGGAGTCCTGTAAGAAGCTGGAAGTTAAAGATGTGGACTGTTCCCCTAGAGCTAAGTACCTATATCTGTCCGTAATAGGTTAGTACCGAAGTTAGAAAAGGCACCATAAGGAATGGAATATTTCTCAAGCCAGTGTATGATTTGATGAGTTTTTAGTCTGTGACTTCTAGCGTTTTTCCATTCAAGTTTCAGGTCTCTCTTAATATCACAGCACCAAGTAAAGTCAACTATACCATTTCCCTGGGCAAAACACTCCCGTGGCTTCCCACCGACATAACTCTTCAACCTCTGTCCCTTTGGCCTCCTGCTAATTTTCTTCATTCTCCTCACGGGAGCCTTCCTTTAGCTCCTTGCATAGCCTTTCTCCCATGGAACTTACTATCTATTTGGATGGAGGGGGAAGGGAGGAAGTAGACACATGAGAATAGAGAGAGAGAGAGAGAGAGAGAGAGACAAATACTCTCTTGTGCGTAGAGGCCTCTGCATAGGCTGCTTCCTCTGTATGGGCATCTCAGGCTGCTCTTTGTGACTAAGTGATCCCAGTTTTCAGATCTCAACCGAGTTATTGCCTACTCCAGGAAGGACTTCCCTCTCTGGCCCTTCAACTGTACATTTAAGAGCCATTGTAAGGGCCATCATAGACCCCTGCTCTATTCTGCTGCTGTCTTCACTTTGCCCCTTTAGACCTCCTTTTGCCCTTCTCCATCTTCTTGTATGCCACAGAAGGCTGGTCTGTGGGCTCCTTGCTCAGCAGCTTCCAGTTTGGTTTTGCCCAGCAGGAGGTGAGCAGGGTGGGAGGAGAGTGAGGGAGAGAGTGGGCTGCCATGGGTTGTCCACGTCTCTCAACTCAGGGCTGTAGCTTCTGTCAAACAGCTCTCTCCATGCAGCCACCCCAGCTCGTAATCATCCTTTCCTCCTGCCCCTTCAGGCTTAGGCATAGTTAGAGCTTCCAGCTCTTCCTAGCTTCAGGGTTCTGCACTATTCCTTGTTGGGTTTCCTTTACGTGTGCCTTTGGGAAATAGTCTCTTTACTACCCACAAATACATATTCTACTTGTTTCTGCCCAGTGGACTGATAACATTTGTTAGTTACACTGAAATTTCCTTGTTGCCTTTCTTATCTCTATTCCCACCCTCCCTTCAAGTAGATAGTAAATTCCATGGGAGAAAAGACCTTTCTTGTTCCCTTTTATATTTAAGATACTACTATAATGCCCAACACACTATGAATGTTAGATAAAACTTGTTTTGAAAAAATTGAGTTTAAAACAAAATCTAGTGGATTTATTTAGATGTTTATATTTGCCTACAAATAAAAAGCTTGGAGTTTGGTTTCATTTGAAAGTAGTAAGGACTAATAAAATTGTCTTGTACTACAGATCAAGAGTTGAAGTGAAAGAGACAAGGAGAGCTATGGGTGAGGGAAGAGATTTCGTTGTTGTTTAAAGGGCCAGTTGGAGAGTAATGGGAGAAAAGATGAATGTGATAAGGACCTTGTGCCTAGCAGACACAGACTATTAGCCAAGGGAAAGAGGTGAGAATCAGCCAAGGCTGTAACATCCAACAGGGAGTTGAGAAACCTGAGTTTTGTCTTAATTTAACCTTACCTCTCAGTGGCAATTACGAAAAAATTCAATGTCAAACTCATTATCCCAATATACTTTTTTCCCCTCACAGTAGAACATCTTTGGGAGAGTCGAGTTAATATTTTCTTAAAGTGATCTACTTAGTTTGTTAATAGGAAGTGGGTTTCATTCAGTCTTTGGAGAAACAGGGCAGTTTTATCTTTCCTCTCCATTAAACCTTTTGTAAATTTTTCACAACATCCATGTTCAATCATGGGCGCTAGTTAAAAATATATATAAGTAGTACTCATTCCACTAATTAGGACTATAAGCAAGTGTTAATCTAATGCAATTATTCAAACCATTTTTAGGTTAAAAATTTGAATTACACACTTTTCAACTAGAAGGTGAGATATTGTTGTAAAGCACAATGAAACATACAATTTTGTAGATGATTGTTCTTTCATTCATTCACTTATTCTTTTATTCTATAAATACTATTGAGTGTATATTTTGTGCCAGACAAAGTGCCAGGCTTTATGAATTCAGCAATGACTCCTGCCCCATGAGCTAAGCAATCTAATGCAATGTCTCACTCTGGTCCATGAATCACCCACCAAATATCTGAAGAGACTCTTGGAAAACATATTTTCCAAAAGTTCCCCAGAAGATTTAATAACCATTAATTGACCTCTGCAGAACTCTGGCAATTCGTGGACTAGAAAGTTGGGTTGCGGGAGGAAGGAGGAAACCTTCTATTACAAAGCACTAACGATCTTGGATAAAATATAAAAAGAATTTTAAATACAAAGCTGACCTTGCAGACCTTGAGGAAAATCTACAGGATCTAAAAATAAAGAGTAAGGCAGGACTCCAGACTATTAAACCAAAGAATTAAGCCTGAAACAGGAGCTGGCTTCAGGGACAGTAGGAGCCTTGGCCTTGAGTTCCAGCAGTCAAACTAACTGCAAGAATCCTTGCCCTGTGTCTACACCTAGTGGATATTCAGTAATGAGACCCCATCCCGATCTGATCCTTACCTGGTAAAGTGAAGACTTTCAGCAGGAGGGTGACCACACGTCCTCGTTGGCCCAGGACAGTCCTGGTTCATGCTTGTTGTCTCTGTGTTATGACTATAACACCTGCTTCCCTCTCAGAAATATCTAGGTTTGGACAATAAATTACATTGTCACTCTATTCAAGGGCTAATTAGTGAAAGGATGGACACAGAAAAAAAAACATAGGAGCTTAGGCAAAATGTAGTATGTTCATCTTGCCCTTGGCTATGGGTAAAAGAGATTTAAAAATGAATAAAATATGTCTCCTGAAAATTAATAACCAGAGCTGTGTTCTTACTCAGCATGGGAGTCAAAAAGTTGTATATATTTTACTGTATTTAAAAACCAGGATTTAAAAGAGAAAATCATTTCTTTACCAAGTAAAAACAATGTTAATTTTGTCTTTTTCCACCTATCCAGTCTTAAGACTAGTTTAGTTTTTCTTCAGTTTTATATCACATCGTATTTTACAAAATAATTTTATGTACCAAATTTTCACTGAACATAATAGTTTTATCTCCATGTTGTAAACTTTGTAAACAATATTTTGAGTACTTGTTTTCATTCTATTTAGTAGCTGTAATTTAAGCAAAACTGTATGTTGGACATTTCAGTTGTTTCCAATGCTGGCTATTAGAACAAATATCATGATGGACATTGTTGAGTATAAATCTTCCTTGACATTTAGAATAGATTCTCTATCACAAAATTACTGGGTCAAAGGTCACTGTTAAATTCCTTGACACATGTTATTGCCAATTGGTTTCCAAAAGTATGTATCAACTTTCATTCCTTTTCTCTGACAGGATTGGACAGTCATTTATGAAAACATCTTCCTGCACAGGTTATGAATATCCAAAGCATTCTGAATTAAGCACTCTTCCTTCACCACTGAGAGCCCTGTCCAGGAATTATCCATAAATAACTGGCAAGTTCAGGGCGGTGAATCTGAGATGTGGAAAGGAGGAGGGAAAGAAACCGAATGAGCCACAGCCTGTCACTATGAATTGTGGCCATAGAAACACCATCACTCAGACAGCCAAGATGTGAAAGGGATATTAAAGCTGTAAATAATTCCCAATTAGCACTATTATCTATGTCCTGGGCTGCTTAACTCCCAGTTTTCTCTTGGTAACAGGAGAATTGAAATGTCCCTTCACCAGGCTAGAGAGATGCCCTCAGGCGCTCGCTGGTAGAAGTGAGAACAGCCATAGCTCAGCCCAAGGGTGATCTTTGGATTTTAAAGAACGAAGACCTCGTTCAGTAAATTAAAGGCACCCACTTTATTTGAGAGAACATTGGAGCTTAAAGATATTTTTGAAGATGAATTTTCTACTATAGAAATGGGAAGAATATTGGATATAAGAGGTAGTAGATTGGGGTTTAAATTCTCTTTTTTCCAAAAGTTACTATGTGGCATTGGATGAAGATGAGGATAATGATGATGATAAAGGTTTATTCAATAGATATTTATTTTTTGCCTACAATGCATTGGACATTGTCCCAGACTCTGGGTGTACCATTAGTAAGCAAGACAAATGCCTTGGTAAAGCTAACTGCCTTCTAGCACATCGAAACAGATAAGGAACATAATGAATAAGTATATTATGTAGTAGATTAGAGGGTGATATGAGAGTTAATTTTATGTGTCAACTTGGCTGGGCCACAGTGTCCAGATATTTGGTCAAGCATTATTCTGGATGTTTCTGTGAGGAAATGTACATTTAAATGAGCGGACTTTGAGTGAAGCGGACTGTCTTCCATAATGTGGGCTGTCCACATCCAAAGAATGAATGCCTTAATAGAATAAAGACTGATCTCCCTGCAAAAAAGAAGGAATTCTGCCAGCCAGGCATTTGGACTTACACTGCAATGTTTCTTCTTCCCTGGATCTTGAGCTGCTTTCTCCTTGCATCGTCTTACCTCTTTCTTTTCCGCTCTAATTCCAGAAACATGGGTTTAAACTCGGGGATCTGTGCATGTGTTTTGTTTTATAAGCAATATGGGCAATTTTAATATGCAGCCAGGATTCAGTTTATTGTTTAAGAATAATCAGGATTTTAATCCTCAAGGTTTACTTACACATAGAGGTGATGATCATCGTCTCTTTAGGAGTGAACAATGGCATTTTTTTCTTTTATCATCAGTTTATGGTATCTTTGCGCTAATAGGAACACTAGAAGTTATGTAGTTTAGTAGCGGTCAAACTTTAATGTTTATAAGCCCCAGGATTCTGATACCGGGGCTCGGGCCCGGGAATCTGCATTTCACCAGCATTCTGGGTGATTCAGTTGCAGATGAAATGAAACACACTTTGAGAAGCACCGATCTAGTTCATATGTCTCAGTGGAGGCCGCAAAGGGGAGGTGACGCACCTAAAGTTTCTACACGCAGCAGTGCTACAATTCTAGCCCTGTTTTCTCCTTTTTCAGCTCTGGCCTCTAACCCTCCACCAGTGTGCCGTCCCAGGACTAGCAGAATTAGCACCACCGACAATCTGTCAAAAGAGCAAATTCTTGGACTCAGACTTGGACCTACCGACTAAGAAACTCTAGGCCCATAAATCTATATTTTACAACTTCTCCAGGTGACTCTGATGCAGACCAGTTTGGGAACCGCTGCTCAAACCCACGTTTCTTTGAGAGCTGCCGTTTTCCGCATGTAGCCCCGAGCCCTCTTCATTGGTGTTAGGAGTCAGCGGTGTTAAAGATTCTCTTTAACTGGCCCCAGCTGTGGGGGCTCCTCTGCTCGCGCCTGCGCTCCCGGTCCTCACGTGGACGTTCGCGCCTGCGCTCCCGGTCCTCACGTGGACGCTCGCGCCTGCTCGTCTCTCTTCTCCCTCCGTGCCCACATCGTGCGGCTTCCACCCTTAGTGCCAACACCAGGGTAAGTAACTTTTGTTTGTTAGATGTGAAGGGTATATTATTTGCAGGGGGTGGGGGTGGGGGGACAAAGACTTGGGTCAAAACCTGGTTTATTAGAATTTCAAAGAATTCTTAAATGAAGAATAGGGCACTTTGCCTATTAATGACCCCAATTGGGCTCGACAAATCAAGTGTCAAAGTTTCGTCTTGGGCTACATTTTCTTCTATCAATGGACAGCAACAAATTCAGTCCTTTCCGTTACGGCAGGAAGGAGAGGGTGCAGGAACGGAGCTTTGCTCATCCCGAACAGGCTTGATGATAATGATAATGAGCTGCAGTTATACGGTGCCTTTCATCCAAATAACTCTGCGGGCTGAGTTTATGCTTGCCACTGCTTAAAACGCACTTCATAGAGTCCAGAGCGTTATTTCTCGCAGCCCCGTAACCCCGGCATTTGTTAAGTCGTCTGCGGTCCCTCCACTTACACAGCTTGCAAAGAAGGATGGATAATGAGCGCCGGTGGTGCTGTAATTAAGGCTGCAGACTGACAGAAGGAGATTTGATCTATCCTGACTTTCTGGTGTGTCATCGGTCCAATTCATTGATGTGTTCTTCCGATTTTACATCTTTGTCAGGGGTTCTCTAGGGAGGAATTGCGTTAGAGTGTGGCAGGGGTGCGGTTGTACTACAGAGCCAGTCTGACTGCTTCAGCCCCTCTCTGTAGGAGAGACGGCTCCGCGGACTCGCTCCTCTCGGCTGAGGCCATTGCTGGGAATCGGCTTCTCGGCAAGCAGGCCTCAGAGAGCCGAGCAAGTGGAAGCGTGTGGACTCTGCTGGTGAATTAGCAAGCAGGGAGCGAGTCTGTGACCACCCAGCACGTGCCTCTTCCAAGTTTCTCATAACCGAAGGTTGTGATGAGTTTGGCTCTGGTGTGCGTGGCTTTGCGTCAAGGTGTGGGGAAGGGTGTAATGCAGAAGCCGAACGTGATTGGTGGGAGAATACCAGCCTTCGGCAGCGGCTTCCACTTTTGTTGCTCATTTGAATGGCCTGTTTAGCAAACGGGAAAGCAAAAGAGACTTTATCTGTGAGGTCGCAATTCTTTTTCAAAACATAAAAGTCCTAGAAACAAATATGAACATTGTCTCAGTTGCAGATGGTAGTATCTGAGATTCAGGTACACAGTGATTTGATTGAAGGGACACAGGGACAGGCAGTTCTCCTTTTTCACCAGTTTGGGAGCTGATGATGGGGTTCATACCAGCTGTCTCAGAGCAGCCTAGGAGCTCACAGGGAAGAAGGAAGTGAGGGAGAGATACAAGCAAACTTCTCAATAACTCCTGTATCGGCAACTGAGAATGTTAGACTATATATTCTCCAAATAGCTCTACCTATTTAACTAAAGCAGTAATTTAAAATATATATATATATATATATATATATATATATATATATATAATGATGTGTGTGTGTGTATATATATATTGAGTCAAGACATTTTGGGAATCTAATGGAAATTATAAATATTATCACATATACAGATAATTATGTGCTTAAAGGAATGTAGCTTCCTCCTAAATTTAAAATTAAGACCCCTGTAGTGAGTTGAATGGTAGCCCCCGCCCCCGCCACAGGTGTGTGTGTGTGTGTGTGTGTGTGTGTGTGTATACACACACACACACACACACATACATACACACCCTAATTCCTGGAACCTGTGAATATCACTTTATATAGTAAGAGTGAACATTGCCTTCTATGCCAAAAGATGTGATTAGGATCCTGAGATGAGGACTTTACCTTGGATTACCCAGGTGGGTCCTAAATCCAATGACATGTGTCTTTGTAAGAGTGAGGCAGAGGCAGATTTGGCCTACAGATGTGGAGGAGGCAGTGTGACCAGGGAGGCAGAGGTTATCATGATGTAGCTGCAAATTCAGGGTGTCAACAGCCACCAGAAGAGGCATAGAGCCTCCAGGCACCCTGATTTTGGAATTCTGCCTCCAGGACTGTGAAGGAATAAATTTCTGTTGCTTTAAGTTATCTAGTTTGTGGTAATTAATTATAGCAGCCATAGGAAACGAATACAACCCCCTATTCCAGAAAGTAAATATAAGGCTCTTGAGAATCCAAACTACCGTAATAAAGACGTATAATAGGAGGATACAGTCTCATTTTCATGACAGTGGTCTTGCCCACAAAAACTCCCTAAACTCATGATGTTAAGTTTAAATTTTTTCCCTATATCTGATTCCTTTATATCTATCCAGGCGTATTTTCCCCTTATGTCGCTTGATCTATGTGAATGGAAAATTTTTTAAATGTGATATGCTTACTTCACTTGGAAATGTAAGATTCGTGATAATACATTCTGGTTTAAACTGACTGCTTTGATAGTTTTTAGAAAGATTTTGTATTGGTCAACAAGGCATTGGTCATCAGATAAAATGTCCCTATATTAAAATGAATTTTGGCATTCCCAATTAAAATGAAGGGGGCGGAGCAATAATTTGATCCTGCTTCTATGAGGAGACTGCGAAAATAAAGAAAGCCCAATTCTGATACAATGATCAATGGGGAAACAAAGCAGGGAGAACCTCTTTCTGCAGGATAGAATTTAAGGAAAAACTCTACATAAGATCTAGCCCCTGTCGGGAGATAAAATATTGCTCTTAGGAGATGTGCCGAAACTCCGATTGAGCCCTGAGGTCACCGGTTCCTTAACTTTAATATGTTCAAGAATAGCCCAGGAAGTTTATTAAGATGCAGATTCCAGGGCCTTCCCCAGACACCTGTTGAATCGATCTCAGGAAGACTGGTCAAGGAATCTGCATTTTTAAATAGCTCCTCAGTGGATTATTTTTCAAGTTGTCAACATAATGTATTTTTAGACTCATGACCTCAGCTTTTCTCCAGAGTCATGGTGATTGGACTCAGAGAAGAAAAGTATATGAAAGAAGTCATTTTTATTACATCCTCTGCTAGCCAGCACAACTAGGGAGGGTGATCAGATCTTGAGAATATAATATATTGGGACCAACTCGGGAGAAGAGGAATAATGGGAGATTGGTATGACAAACTGGCATCCCGGCTTTTTGTGGTGTTCAGCGGTTAATTTGATCAGCCCACGTGGATGTGCCAGGGAGATCTGAGAAAATATGATGCTCTCTTTCCTATTCCCCCAAAGCCGTTATTGCCTCCTGAAACTCATACCGCGTGCCAGTTGTTCTCTCCGTGTCTTACCTCTTATGTCTCCATCTGTGCAACATTCCTGTTTCCTTCAGGATTGTTAGTAGAAAAACAACAGAAACTACTTCTGGTTAGTTTAGCTAGAAAATTATATTTATTAAAAGAATATATGGTAGCTTACACGAATAATCAGGAGAGCCAGAAACACAAGCTTCGAGGCAATGAAGCCGAGAAAAATGCCCCAAAATATGTCTCAAACTTGTCTAGTAAAGATGCTTTATAGCTGGCCACTTGACAAATGGTCCCTACTTTCTTTACGATCCAGCTTCTGGTTAACAGTGTAGGGTATGAACCTCTAATTTGGAAAACTTAGGTCATGTGTCCATGCTCAAACTGAAAAGGCTGATAGAAAAATGATGGGGTGGCATTTTCAGCTTCTCTCTCAGTAGGCCAGTTCTGCCTTACATGGCAGGGGACTCCTCAGACATAAGAAAGGGCCCCGATATTAGGTGGCCCCGATTTTTTTAAATCCTATTTTTTTCTTAACTCCTCCTCTATAGTTCTTACCTCTCCAAGTGCCCCACAAATTTAGCCTTCTCTAAAATTTTCTTTGTGTCTCAAACCACATTGATCTCTTCCTTTTCTGATCTATCACTCTAATAGACTGAGTCATACAATACAAAATCTAATTATAAATCATTCTAGCTTATTTGCCGATTGTCTCACATGCATACATCTGTTTTCCCCAAATCAATCTGTAGAACAGACTCTATATTAACTAACACGGCTGGGCATTAGGAAACTAGTGTGGCCCTGTCGGATGTCATTAGCTAATGCTTGTTGCTTGGTTTCAGTAATTTATATTTTTGTGTGTACAATAAATTGCCTGCAGTCTGTGACTATAAACATAATAGATATAATAGTTAAGAAAAGAAAGATCAGAAGGAAACATAGCATGGACTCTACCATAAAAAAAAAAAAATACCTTTGAAAAGAGACTTAGGAAAATGTCACTTATTCTAAGTAGGAGATCACTTTCAGAGTGACTAGAAGAAATATGCTTCTTGCCTAGCAGCAGACCATACCCGAATTTGTTTCCAAATAATTTTCCTTTGCTCCTTGAGTAGACACAGAGTAGAACCTGTGTGGATACTTCATGAAAAAGTTATTGGTGAGCTTGTTCTTTCAATGATATCCCTTGCACAATGGCATTGTTGATCAGACTCTGTCTTTGGTGAAATATTTAAATAATACATTAAATGTATCCCCACTTTCCTCTACTGTATTATCATTGTTTTACCAAGTGATCGATATCTCATTTCACATTTAAATCTGTCATTAATAAATGACTTGATATTTGAGGAACCTTGGGTTCTTGCATGGTCATCTTGTGAGAACAGATAAAGTCGCCCTAATTGTTATTTGACAAATTAAGACATATTTTCCCCAGCTGATCTACCCTCTAGGAAAATCCACGTTAGCCACTCGATAACCACTGAAGTTTCTTCCTACTACCTCACCTACGCTGAGGTTTTTCTCAAATCCAGAGGAAGGTGTACAAGGGTGTTCAACAGTATGTCTAGCCTGCAGGGCACAAGGGGCATATTATTCAGTGCGCTGAAGCCCTCCTGGTGTCATGGCTGCACAATGACACATGGCCAGGTGAGGGAAAGACACTCATTCCTCGGCATTTCACCATTAGATGGTTCTGAGAACAGCACTGCTTGTAACTCCCAAGTCTTTTCCAGTAAGGTAATTGCCATTCTTTTATTTTTCAAGATTAATCTAGAATCTTCTTCCTGCCCCTTCTCTCCCTCCTTCTCTCTCCTCTCTGACATGTCAAGTATCATATTAAGTACAAATCCATAATATGTATCATAGTATATGCAAGCCCTGGGCTTCCAAACTGTGATGGCCTTCGTCACTGTGCTGGGATGGTTCTGCTTGATGTTTTCATTCCATGGGTGCATTGCCCTGCAGAAAGCCTCTTAGACCGCTCCCTTCTCTTTTCACCTTCACTCTGAGAGGCTCCCAGCATCAGCAAGCTGCTGGAGATTTGAATGTGTAGCGGGCAGGAAAGGATGTGGGGAAGATGGACCCTTCTGAGTAGCCCTGTCCTGCAAAGACGTCAGACTGTTAACTTCTAAACAAGGCTGTCCCTCATTCCTAATCATTGGCTCAGCCATGATAGTTAATTTGCTGCTAAACCTGATCGAAGATATTATACGGAGAGAACTACTAGTTAATAAACCGCTGCTTTTGTATTTCTCCAACTTATTTTGCCATCCAGAAGAAAGAGTTCTAATGCTAAAATCTTTAATCCCAGAAGCCTGGCCCTGGGAAGCTTAAATACCATAGTCACTGAGATGGCAAATCTCCCCAGCAAGGAGTCAGCTGTGACCGTCCAGTTCCTCATGTCTGAGCCAGGCAGTCATTGACTATCGGTTCTTTCAGCTGAGGATTTCTGTCATCTCTCTGGGGTCTGGTTCTTCCAATGGTGTCTTTGCTCCAGGAATCCAGTGGATTCGACAATGTTTATGGGTTTTATGTGTAGAGAAGCAGAGAGAGTGAGCCCCATGAGCTCAGTGTGGTATAAGCAAAGGCAGGCTTAAGCTATACAGACTAAAACCTCCTAGGCACGAAAGACTCCACTCCGAGGGCTGCAGGAAACCAGGAGAAAAATCAGGGACAGGTAGGTATATCACAAACTAAGTTATATTTAGCATGTGTTTATTGAACATCTTTTAATGTGTGAACTTTGTGCTGTGTTCAAATATAATAGTTATTAACTAGAGGTGGCCATTAGAATCACCTGTTGAGTTTTATTTTTAAGCACACATGCCTATGCCGGCCAGGCCTACCTATACCTAATCTATTTCTTTGGGGGTAGACTCTGCAGATCTAAACAAAAATTGTAAAATAAGCCCCTGAAAAATCTTATATAGTTCATTCTATGCTCATGCCTGTTTAAGAGCTAATCTATTATAATGTCCAAATGGGAAATTCACAGTGCTTGTTCTTGAGATGCTAACAGCCTTATAAGAGAGACTGGTATTTCAACATCAGAACAGTGTGTAAAAAGATGTATTACTCAGAGAGGCTTTTTCTTTTCTTTCCTTCCTTTCTCTCTTTTCCCTCCTTTCCCCTCCTTCTCATTCGCACACTCTCTCTCTCTTGTTTCCCTCCCTCCCTTCTTTTCCTCCATCCCTCCTTTTCCTTCCTCCCCCTCCCCCCACCTCCCTCCCTCCCTCTCTTCTTCTCAGGGCAATCTTCTCAAGCTGGTCCAAGCATGGCTTGGCTTGAGAGAGAGTGGGTAAAGGATCTAGCATTTTATTGCAGTTATGGAGTGCAGCCAGGTTCCTATGGGTGGGCAAGGTCTTGATTGATTTGAAACTCCCGCCTGCCCCAAAGAAGGGAGCACTTGGATTTTCCTATCAGCTTACCCAGACGTGGGCCAGAAAGGAGAGAGAGAAGGCTCTTTATTACAAAAATCATACCTGTCCTGATTCTCAGCATAGTCTTTCCCATCAAAGATTCTTACATGAACCAGTCTGTATTATAATCAAACCAAAATGATTTTTCTAGCCATTCTAGCACGCCCTCCACATTTGTCAGTCAGCCCTCAGTATTTTACTGTAAACAAAAGCCTGCATGGTAATCTACATTTAGTGCAAAATAAAAATTTAATTAAAATAGACTATACAGTTATTTTTATAGATATCTAAAAATTTACCAATATTTTAAATCAAGACTTGTGCTTACTGAACTTTTGTAAATTCCATGCCTTCTCTTTAAATTCACTTTTTTTTTCTTTAATAGTAGTTTTGGTTTGGGTAAATTACTTAGTCTTCATATACCAGTAAATTGTTTTTTTCCTGGATTTTGAATGATTAGTTGGATAACATTTCTTGGTTGACTATTCTTCCTCAGCACTGCCCAGAATGAACATCTATTATTGCTGATGAAAAGACTGCTTTCAATTTAATTGTTGTTCTTCTGAAGATAATTAGTTTTCGATCCTTGGTAATTTGAGATTTTGGTGGTTGTGTTTATCCTTCTGGAGAATGATTATAATGCTTCTATATGTGGACTTATTCTTTATATTCTTCTTGGCACTAGCAATTCTCTTTTAATCTGAAATGTGATTTTTCTTTAATTCTAGAAAATTTTCAGCCACTTTTATTCAAATATTTTCCGTCGTCTGTGTTCCCGTAGAACTTCTATCAGATACATGTTAGAACCCTCAGTCTATCGTCCTTATCTCTTAATAGTTCTTTCCCCTCTCTCCCCTTTCTGTCTCTCTGTCTCATTGCCTGATGGGCAGGGTTTGGGGTAAAATGATGTTGATACTGCAGAGTGGTCTATCCCCTTCTTTAATACTGGGAAGATTATTTGTTGTTGTTGGTAGTGGTGGTGGTTTGCTTTTTGGCTCACTGAATTGAAGAATGTCTTTGGTTTTAGCATTTTCAGACAATAATGCACTGAAGATTTTATCTATGCTATAATTAACAAAATTTCCAAGATAGCAAAATAGCAAAAATCTCTAATAATAATTATTTTATTGCTTCTGGGTTTTTTGTTTTTTTTTTAACTTTTACCCTCTTAATAAATTTCTTCTCAAGCCTCCATACTTGCGTGGCTTGAGTATTTCTTCAAAGTACATCTAATGGTAAATTTTGTTTTGGAGAGGAAAAAGTACCTGGTTGACATTCAGTTTTGTGCTTGAGTATTATTTTCAACTCTCTGATTTGGGGGACATACATATCCATGAAATTATCATTCTTTTATGTTTTTAGAAATATCAGATTAAATAACTAATATATCACCTGCTTGGAGGTTAATCTGAACCTTAAGTTTCAAGCTTAGTACAAATAATGAATCCAGTTCTGAGTTTAAGCCAGTAGTGATATCTGACACTATAAAAGACATTCTCTGTCTTGGCTACTACTGAAAAAGCTAAATAAAACTCTGTGAATAAAGAAACCCAAAGAACTCTTCTACACGTAATGAGCCCAGGAAATATAGGAAATATATTTATCTAGATATTAAGATTTTCTCTGAGGACAAGTGTCAGCTATTCTGATATGAATAACAACTATTTCATTCAATCACCCAGACTCTCAAAGTTTTATATGAAGTCTAGTCATAATAGGTTTTGTCAGTGCTTTTCATTCAATTAAGTGTTGTCCTCAACCTTAACCAGTTCTATAGCTTTCCCCTACATACCTGATTTGTGTATAGCTGTAGTCGACTGATTTTTTGATGTGTCATATCATTTGGAATCTAGTTATTTATGTCTGTCATTCCCACTATAAATGACAAGCGTTCATTTTGTTTTATGGAAGAACCTCCAAGCCTGGAATATTAACATAGTCAGGAAATGTTTTTAAAGGAAGGGGAATTTCAATAATATGACAAAATGCAAATGCATTTCCTTCCTAGAGCCTCCCACTCCAACACACACACATTTTACCCGTTCTAAACCCAGTGTTCATTCCTGATTAGGATGTTAAGCAGTCTGTTATAAAACCAGCTCTTTAGTCTTTTCCCTTGAAAGGTGTTCTTTTTTTAAACTTGCATTCAGGTTGCACCTGGCTTTGTTTACTCAGTTATTCTCACTTATGTTTGCCCAGGCCGATAGCACTTCTCAAAGTGGTGAAGATGGCTTTTACAGGGGCTGCTGAAATTAGAATGGCGGAGCTGGAGACCACAGGCATTTTGAAAGCAGGGCTCTGTGGCAGGTGAAAATGTGATTCTGAGAGGTGTGACAGCAATTTTGAAGCTATGATGTATAATCATTTTCCCCCCCAAGTGACCATGCATGCCTGCTCTTTCTCCAGTTATTTACATTTTCTCAGAATATTGCCATTTAAAAAAAAAAAAAAACGGGAAGAAAAACAGCACCACGGGTTCTGTCATATTGAATTGGATTTTAAAAGTGACTAGAGCAAAGATACAGTGGTGATAAATGTGCTGGGAAGAAGGCTAGCTGCTTTTCTCCATAGATTCACAGGATTTTCAGTTGCAGGGTGTTAAAGAGGTTCATTGTTTGCTTTGGGGAGGCCGAATATCCAAACAGAATCAGAGCAGATTGTGCAGATTTTAGAAGCATTTAGACATTGACCTCAGGCTGGTGAAGAATTCTGTGTTCTCTCAGGCCCAATAGTCCTATGCAGCCCCTTTTTTCTCATAATCACCTCCCGCTGAATATTGGAGGAGGGAACTACCTAGGTCTTCCTATTTCCTTTTTGCTAGAGACCCCGTGTGATTAGAGTATAGGTAGGGAAAAAAATGAAGCAAATATCTTCTACAGTATAATTATCGGTAGTAAATACTATAATGATATTAATGATAGCAATCATTTGAGTTAAGCATAGCCAAGCTCTCTGCTGAGAGATTGATTTACACCTTCACTGAATTAATAGAACCTTATGAAGTTATTATCATTATCACCATATTTCAGTTGAGAAAATGACTCTCTGCCAGGTTAAAGAGTTGCCTGAGGCCATATTGCAAGTTAACGGCCATGCCCAAGTTGAACACTGCACTCTAACTTTGACGTTGGCTTTGTTATGGGCAAGCATTCACTTGATACTCTGTCCATGGTGTCACAACCCTATTTAACCTAAGACTTTTGAAGTATGGATGTCATAAGTTGTGAGTAGTATATATTGAGATTTATTAAAAGTTTTGGAACCAGTGGAAGCCTCTGGAATTGGAGTTACTGGTCATGAAAGTCAAAATGAAGCAAAAATATACAGCCGTAAATAGTCTCAGGGCCCGTTTTTAAGATAATTGTTTTGTAAAAGAAATGAACACTGACCAAGTGGTTACCAAAATTATGTGATTACTATTATAAATATAATGAAGAATGTAGAAGGCTGGGACTGTTTATACTAGGAGATCCTAATCTCATACCCACACACTTATATACAATATACACATATACATACATAGATGTGTGTGTATATATATATATGTACACACACACACACACACACACACACACACACATACATACATACATGTATATACATAGTTTTTTTTTCCTAGAAGACCCTGCTTCTCATTCTAGAAGTGAAAAATATACTTCATTTCTCCACTTCCTTTGCAATTAGAAAAAGGACATGTAACCAGTGCTGGCCAGTTGGAGCTGTGGAGATGCTTCTGGGAAATGTTTTACATCCTGATTGAGAAAAACATGGAGGGAAATGCCTCCCCCTTCAGTGGAAGCTAAGGATCTCCCCGTGATGCCTGGTGCTGCTGGAGCTATCTTAGAAACATAAGGAGAGAGCAGAAAGATGGAAGGAATCTAGGAACCTGATGAGATTACTAAACACCTGAGTTAACCCTGGAACTCTCTATCTCCAGATGGCTTGTTATGTGAGGAGATACATTTCTTTTTGTTTAAACCATTTAAATTACAGTGTTCTCTTGCTTGCAGCTGAAAACTTCCTGAATGGTAAGGAGGCTTCCCTGAAGAAGAGGCGTTAGTGTTGGCATATAAAGGATGAGTAGTTGCTGGCTAAGTGAAGAAGAGGTAAGAAGAGCTGAAGGCAATGGGACTAGTAGAACAAAAGGCCCCAAGGTTGAAGTGGTTTGTCAGATTTGTAAAATGGAAATTAGAACAGTATGGAATGGAGTTAAAAAAAAAAAAAGAGAGGGAAAGCGTTACGTGATGAAGCTAGAGAAGTAAGCAGAGGCCAGACCATGCAAGGATTGTAGACCATGGCGAAGGGACTGCACTTGATGCTAAGAGTGAGAAGTTTTAAAAATGTTTTGAGCAGGAGAGTGGTCTAATCAGGTATGCATTATGGCTTGGAGTAAGCAGAAGCATTGCTGGAGGCGAAGGAAAGCAAGGAACACTAGAAAAGAGAAAATAAAGGAGAGTGCTTTGAAGGGTGGCTGCTCAGTTAGCCAGGAGAGCGAGCAAGCATGGATTTGTAGATAATGTCAAAGGAAAATCACGTCTGCCCAGGCTGGGGCGGGCATGGGATCTGCAGCTCTACTCATGGACTTTCCCTTCATCCCCGACCTCAGCTCTACAGGCACAAATGTGTGGCCATGTAGATCTTCAGAACACTGACCCAGTCTACCTTATTCTTCTCCCCAACTCTCCAAAACCCTGCTTTGTTTTAGAAAATGTGGTAATGAAGACTCGGAGAAGGCAAATACCCAACGTCTCACATGAACTAGAGATATATCTGGATCCGGAACCCTGGTCTCTTGACTCCCAGTCAAGAGATCTTTCCAAATGGCTATCTTTCCCAGACATAGTTCCTAGAATATTGGTAAGATTAGAGTGGAATCCTCCAGAGTGTTTTTGGTTTATAAATACGCAGCATTGCTCTATTAATTATTGTTTACTGAGTAGCTGCAGCATTCACTTTATTTTTTTTCTATCATGGACTTCCTGCTACTGATCAGAGGACAAAAATAGAATGTGAGATAAGGAACATAAAAGTGATGGGGGAAGAATATTGGCAAAGGTCAGAAACTGATGACTTTCACCGCCCAAGGGCTAGGTATATAAGGTGAATGTAAGCTGGCTGGGAAGAAACTGGGTGACCTGTATCTCCAAAAGAGCAGCTAGCAGTCATCATTGATCCATTGTTGTCCTTTGGAACTGTGGTTGCTAGGTTGCCGGATCATTTCATTTATCAAGAGAAACTGGAAGTTTGGATTTGCATATGAAATGGTATTTAATGTTTTTAAATGTTTGCTTCAATTGGAATTTAATATGTTCATACAGCGCGCTTTAAAATCTTTTAAAGAACATTGTAGGCAATAACAACAAAAATCTTAATTTGTATTTCTGGATTAGAAGTAATTTAAAAGATTTTTTAAGTCATATGCCTTTTAAAAAAAAATTTTTTTTTAGGCGAGGCAACCTTTGGGTTGACCTCACCGATTGCAAGGACCTTGTCATCTTATAATCTCTTATTTTTTATTTTTTACGCCTACAGCACTTGGTTTTCTTAGGTGGTCTCCCATACAAGTATCAACCAGGCCCGACCCTGCTTAGCTTTCAAGATCAGATGGGATCAGGCTTGTTCAGGATGGCATGGCCATAGACTTCATATGCCTTTTTTTTTTTTTTTTTTTAAATGTATAATCATTTGTAGATCATATGTGAAAAATTACTAATATGTAAATTATTAAATCTTCATAGACAGCCAAAGAAAGTTAGATGTATTAGTTTCCTGAGGATGTTGTTAATAAGTTACATCAGACTTAGTAACTTTTGTTTTTTGTTTGTTTTTTATATAAGGTGACACATTTACAGGTTCCATGATTAGGACATGATTATTGGGGGGGGGGGCGGGGGAGGGAAGGGAAGCCATTTTTCAGCCTATCCTACAAGGATTTTATATTCTCTTACATATTAAGAAGGTTTTGTGTCTTTAGTATCTCAAGTAGTAACATACTTAGGATGCTATTTGGGTATAAATCCACATTTCAAAAAATTCTTAATGATTTTGGTATATTTTACTAATTTCTTAGCAGAATGTATCAGAATTTTACTGCTTCTACCACATGTGGCAGGTAAAGAAGCTCAATAGAAGTGGCAGTTCTGCCATTTTCTTGATGTTTGCATCATTAATATCTTCAGTCACTGGTTGCTTTGCAAGGATTTCCTCATGCCACTGTTCATTCTTAAAAAGTTTAGTTTAGCTAAAATTGGATAAGGTCATCTGTAAATTCACTTAACCCGATCCAGGTTGCCTGGATACCATGTGTGGCTTAAAGCCTCTGACATATAGGACAGGATGACTGTGCTAATGTCAATCCAAGTACTAAATATCAGTAAAACTCGATTTTTTAATTTAGATACACCTGGGTCTTAGACTGGGTTCCCTAGAAGAGTATTGTTAGTAAGTGATAGACTGGGGAGGTGCTCTGAAGAGAAAGCTATAAGTGACTGAGGGAAGCAGGATTGTCAAAGAGAAGAAATTGACAAGGACCCTATTCCAGGAGGCTAGCCTCAGCCTGGTCTTAAGGGAGCTTTGGAGTATAAACTGTATCACAGTGGTTGTCTCACCTACAGTTAAGGAAGTCTGGAGAATTATCCCTCAACATCAGTAATTTATTATGACACCCACCCCCAGGAGGAGCCTAAACTCCCAGACATCCTCTTGGCCAGATGGTTCCTTTCCTGTCAATCAAAGGCAATCCTCTCCGTAAATAGTGTAGGTGGGAACTGTTAAGAGCCATTAGCAGCTAGCTACAACAGTTAGAAGACAGGTGTACCAGCTAGGTTAAAAGAAATCTGGATGGGACACCTTCAGCATTTATTGCAATAGCCCACTTTGAAGACTTTTGGTTTAAAGCAGGGCTTGTCAACTTTAGCACTATCGATATTATTGACCAGATAATTCTTTATTGTTGGGGGCTGTCTTATGCATAGTAGAGTGTTTAGCAGTATCCTGGCCTCTAACCACTAGAGGCCCACTAGTAACTACATCACCCTCACTGCTGTAATACCAGACATAGCTCCAGTGTGGGGAAGATAAATGTCCTACTAACACAGACCTGTACACATCAATATGGAAAGGAAGGAAATGGGTTCATTATTGAATTAACACAATGGTTTCCATGCATGTAGGTAGCCTGTAGGAGACTACAAAGTCAAAGTCACAAAATTTATACAGCAAAGCAAGTACAAAATTCTCTTGAGAATTAAAGTAGTTATTTGTTCATTGTCCTCTGACTGAATAATGAAACATCTTAACTCCCCCAAAAGACAGCTTGACTCATAGATGGTTACATCTTGAGATGGGCTCCTTTGTGAACTCCATTAATATGATTTTACATTTCAAGGGATTCTGAGCCTGTGGCATTGGAGACAACTCTATACTGTGGATGGGGATTTTTCTATCCATGGAGAAATCTGTTTACAATACAAGTGTTAGAGAATTTACATTCCCCTATGTCTTCTAGGTGACTTTCATGAGGGGAAGAAGGAGCAGCTTCTTTCTTCCCCTTTATAAGCAAAAAGAAAAAATTATTTAAAACAAATTTCCAGTACACCAAATATGAGATTGTCAAATGTCCCCTGAGGGGACAAAATAGATCCTGCTTGAAAACCATTGGCCTAGAGCAAAGGGTGACAAAGTTAGCAGCCAGGCGGCAACATGAAGTCAAACAGAACCTTGGAGAAAGCTGTGGGAAGATAAACAAGCTTTGCTTATAACACAGTTTTTTCTTGGATTTAAGTTAGCTAAGCACAGAGGGCATTGGACTAAAGTGGCTCTAAAGCCATGATAGCCACATAAACAAATCAAAATTTGAGCCTGTAAATGTCTCAACATTACAAAATTGAAACTTAAGGTCAACCAATCACAAATAGCCATCTAGGCTTTGAGCAAGAGCTGTCAATCATTTCCTTACTTTGCTTTTGCCTTTTATCTCTATAGGTTTCTCCCAGGGCCCCTGAGGTTAGGGTGCCCCTAACCACTCCTGATTTGGTGCTGCCTGATTTGAATCAATTTTTGCTCCAATAAACTCTTTTTGAATATATCTCAGTTTCTTTTAACAGTTCAAAACTGTTCTTGGTATTGGGCTCATTTGGTTGCTATTAAATTCTATTATTATTATTATTACTACTATTATTATTACTACTGAGGCCCAATATTAAAAGAGGAGTGAATTGTAATAAAGAAGTGAAAGTTTCATACATCTTCTCCAGTGCCTGGTTTCCAAACTAGATAAAGAGGATGAGGGAGATTATTTTCTCCTGGCTGAATTGCTTCCTTTACTAATTATCTTTCACTGTTCTCTTTGTTTCTTAGAAAATTGCTTTTGAATACCTGACTGACCTTCCCTTTAAAAAAAAAAAAATGCCATTTTATGGCTGTTTGATAGAAATCTAGTTTCCTGTATCTGATGTGTAATATATAAGACCTAGTTTCCTTTATCTGCTGTACAATATATTAATAACTTAGGTTCTTAATATATTGTTCTCTGGCACAATGCCAAATCTAAATGTGGCCCCCAAAACTAGTAAATCTAGAGTGGTTGGCAATGTCCCCACCGTTATGTCTTAATTAGGGGTGCTGTAAGTCATGGGATGTCACAGACAGCCCAGAAAGGGAAAATCATAGCCTTTATTCTGATCATTATAAGACATGGCTTATGAAGATAATAAGAGGAAAGTGAAGTTAGAAGGAAATTAGAAAAGACACGGTGATATTGGGCGGTGAAGCTGCATATATTCTTCCTGGATGCCCCTTGCTTGGTGCCTGGGCGTTTTCTTCCCCCATTAAAATCTTCTGAGATAGAGTTTAGTTCCTGTCTTCACTTGTGCAACATTAAGGTGTCATTAACTTAGAAGATGAGGCCTCGGTATAGGTACTTCGTACAAATTGATGAAATAGCTGAATATTTAAATGGCATCTGTACACGCACCTCACTTTTAGAATCCTCGGTTTGTGTCTGGACGGTCTGCTCCATGTACTTGTCACTATTTCAAAGCAAGTAGGAAAATATCAAGTTTTAGTTCAAGCAGTGATATCGGAGGTGTGTGTGGAACAGAGGCAACAACTAGTCAAGATATAGGCGACGATGTATAAGCTAAATAGGCTTCCCAGTTATAGCGAGGGAGGGTGTTTGTAGCCTATGTAATCTGCTTATTTCTCTTCCTAGTTTCTACTTTGTGCTTCAGTAAAAATGTAGGCATTATCTAGGGCATACCTTTCCATCTTATGCCTTGTATTCTGTCTCAATGGCAGCTATTTTAAAATTCTGTAAACTATAGGTATCTAATAGGCATGCACGTTCTGTCTGACCTGGTAGACATTCATTTGTCCTGCTTCCCTTCTTCTCAGTGAGGGATAAATGAAAAAACAAACATCTTTGCCTACATTTTGTAATTCATTTCAAGATTTTTTTTTCTTTATATAAAGGTATGCGTCTGTAGCTTTCCCTTTGCACATGTTATAACTTCTGGTTCCTTCATGACTTGAATAAAATTTTTAACACATGTTCATTTATATCTCTATATAAAAACCCTGAAAATTGTCATTTAATAATAGATTTACTTCATTTAGGCTCTGGAGTGCTGGGCGTAATGTTCTATAGTTCATCAAAACTAGGGTTATGCTAGAACCTAGATATTTGTGTCATATAGATAGAATCAGAAATTAGGTTTTATCGTCCCAGATCTCCTCATTATGTTTAGATGTAGCTGGTTGCCTCTCTATCACTGAAAATATTCCGTTTTGCTCAAACAACTGGTATGGGCACCGTTTTCTTCTTATACTCGTCTTAGAAATAATGAAATAACAAATTTCCTATAAATAGGAGAGAAATCACAAATACTGTCCCATTGCTTTGACAGTTTAAAAGACTTCAGGGCTTAAAATATTGGTTGAAAGATCTGGGTTTTCATGATCTGATAACAGTCTGTTCCCTGGGATTTACTTACTTGAATGGTTTCCATTTTACAGCACGGATGAAACCACCAACTATTGAATAATAAATTTATCAGCTTAGAAGTTTGGCATAAAGGAAAGCTATAGGTAGCAATACCAAAATAAGTAATTTAAATCTAATGTCTCCTTGATTGACAGAGCCATTTTTATTCCTGAGCATATGGCGGAATCGGTTAAATCTATGAAAATCAGAAATGCCATTCTAGCCTCTCACTTTGCTACTGCAAAGCTCTCCTTCACTAAAGAATCACTCCTGAAGAAATATATCTTCTTTGCAGGACCATTATCTTTCTTGGTGAGATATGATCATATTAAAGTTGATTGTTATGTGAAATTACTCGTAGTAGATTGAGAGATAAAATAAATGACTTTACTTCAAACTAACAAGATGTAAAATCAGAGATGTGGGAGAGCGATGGGTATAAACCATATACCTTGTTTTTAATACATAAAGATCACAAACACCTGGGAGATGTCTCGTATTCAGGTGGAAAGTAAAAGTGCAATATGTTGAGAAGTATCTGGAGGCCTTATTGCATTTATTTGTGGAAGGGTGAGGTGCTGTTAACACAAATACTAGTATATTCCCAGAGTTTCCAAGCAAACATATGTGGTTTCACATATGAAACATTTTCCACATCTTGAGATACTCTTGCCTTGATAAATAATAATAATGAAGAGAATCTTGTACTGAAACATGCACAACTTTTGTAAATATATTTTTTTAATATTTGGTTTACATTCCATACCTGGGTTGAAAATGAAATTTTAATCCCATTCGGTCAGAATACAAGTAGAGACTTGAGTTATTCTGAATTCTCTCTTGCCTTTCCAGCTTTCAAATTGTCAAATGACTTTATTGTCTACCATTATGAATATTCCATTGCCGGTTTGTACAGTGGATTGATCCTTGCTTCAAGGTGCCGTGATAAACTTGAGGGCCTGAGAAGGTCTGAATAAAGTCAAATCAGAGGATAGTTGCCTGTTAATTTTAATCTACTACCAAGGAGGGATAACAGGGAAGATAAGTCCCGACAAACTAAGCCCTCTATTGATTCCTTACTTTGATAGATTGAGCACCTTATGTGACAAATATTAATAAGAACTTAGTATTCATTGGTGAATGTCCAAAGTCTGATATTGTTTTTGTAGTTGAAGGTTAATGGGGAAGTCAAAGATTAAACAATAAATCACTATTTACTTCACATCAGTACCCACTCGGGCACTGAGAAAACTCTTAACCAATTGGTTCAGAGTCCTTTCTCAAAACGTATTTTTTCCCATATTTCTCATGGAGTAAGCCTGGTGTTAGAAGGCATAATTTTAGTAATTTTCCCCTTCATCGTGCTAATAGAACCACTGGTGATTAATGACAAGGATGAAGGGACAATCATTAGGAAAGGAGAGGTGGAATAGTGAACGGGAGTTGGGAGAAACTAAAACACTGAGGAGAAAATTGTATAAAAAGATTCATAACCTGCAACGTGGCTCTTCTTGACTTCACCGTTTTAAAGAAATAGGGAGTTGAACTCTCTTAATGCTGTCATGAAAATCAATAGTGATTATACCATTATCTTAAAGTATTCCCAATAAAAGGAAGAAGCATTTCTACTGAAAGGAATTACAGCAGGCTTTAGGCTGCTCTTAGAAATTCAGGAGAATAAGCATTGTTTTGTTCCCTGCTAACAGTGGAGTTCTCCAGCAGTGACGTTAGTTTCATTACAGAACAACACCCAAGATGAACCCGCTTCCCTGTGTGCTCCTCTTTTGTTGACCAATCAAGTTGATGGCACAGTGAAATGGAAGTTTTCTAAATTGAGGACATTGACATTCATCCTTTTAGAAGGCTCATTGGCAAGATAATATTTACTGCTCTTATATAGGTGTAGTTCTGGAATAATTTTTCTCCTTTAATGCTGTCATATAAATCAGCCTTAATGCTCCATTAAAATAAATGAACATTTGCTAATGATACCAACACATGCCTCTTTCCTGAATGGCAATCGGGGCTGGAAACATGGAGCTATTCTATGTCCAGTGGAATGTGTCCATGGAGACTGGATTGGTCACTGTCACAGACCAGCTAATCAAACTTTGCTCAAACAGAAATCTCAGTCTCTTAATCAGCAACTCTCTCCAGCAGTTCCCAGTGCCTGCAATCAACCTGGTAATCGCTTCACCTGGAATTATTTTGTTGGCACTGGCAAGTTGAGGTGTGCTGCATTTTACAAAGCTTGATGAATTTCAGAGAAAATTGTTTTTGCATCATTGACAGGAAACTTAACCCTAAGAACAGGTTCCTATGATTTTTTTTTTTCTGTGTGGGGTTCAACCTTATGAGATAGAGTTTACCTCAATTTTTCAGAAGAGGAAATTAAGTTTAAGAGAAGTTATCTTATCCAAGTCACATGGCCGTTATACTTCACAATCGAAATTCAAGCCAATTTTGTTTTCCACCAAAGCATATACTTTTAACCAATTCTATAGTCTGTGCTCATCACTCACAGAATGGAGTTGAGATTGCTGGGCTTGTGTGGCATCAACGTCCTAGGTTGAGAGAAAATTCTAAAACCTCACATCTGTGCTTTTGCAGCTATTTATAATTATTTATTTACATAACTTGTTTATATAGCTTGATAGTATGAGACTGTCCTAGCAGATTGACCTCTCCCCCATCCCACTCCCCGGCCAGCATTTCCACTTAGTCCTGGTGATCTTTCTGTTTCCTGGTCTCTTCTCCTATGCCTCTGTGTTTTTCCCATCCTCCCAGCATCTACCCTGTGGTCAGTGTTACTTTTTGTTTAATTTAAAATATATTTTTTTCTCCCTCTGGCCTGGCAGGATCATGAGTTTCCTTCTAAACAAGAGTAAGTAAAATGAGTAAAATACATTTGGTTGCAAATTGTACTTTTCCCTTTTTCGAAGAGTATCCAATCATCTACTGAATATCAAGCTTTATCAAGATTATGAAATCTGATGGGTATCTGGAGAGCTAATGTTTGAAAGGGAATAACATTAAACAGAATAGCATATGCTAGACCTTCTTATAAAGAAACTAACAAACAGCCATTGAACATCTGCCGTGTGTGAGGCTTTGTGGTGGGCTCTAGGAGGTTTCAAAGACACAGAAGGTGATGAATCTTTGTCCCTCTAGATAAGGCTTAATCCCCTTGTTGTATGTTCCCATAGCTATCTGTGCTTTCCCTTGATAATGTTTCTCACAGTTGCAATTATTTATTGGATTATCTTCTAATAAACTGTAATTCCATGAGGATGAGCACCATGGTCAATCTGTTAGCTATTGTGGTTTTAGCCCAGTGTCAGGCACAAGATTGCACTTATTACTATATTTTATTAAATTGAATCCATCACCATCATAGTAGATTCAATTATCAGTTGAACACTTACCTTGTACAAGGTATGGTGCTTGACACTATGGGTTAGAAAGAGGCATAATGAATCCCTCTTTATTAAACTAAGTATTTCAGTAAGAAGACAGTTAAGTGGATGCATAATATTTATGACACTATTAAAATGTGATGGTAGCATGCACAGGGTGTTATGTGATGTTAGGTAGTAATCATTGATGATAATGTAATCACTATTGATTGAAAACTTACCAGGCATGTTCCATGCATTATGTGACGTCATATGTCTTGCCCCAGGTTACAGTCATCTCAATTTTTGTAGATAACAGCCAGAATTCTTCTAGGCCACACAATCACTTAAGTGGCAGATCTGGGATTTGAACCTAAGCCCTCTGACTCCAGAGCCAGAGAACTTGTTCGCAAAGCACACTGCTTTATCATGACAATCTTCACTCCTCTGTAAGAAGGGACAACTAATACAGATTTGAGATTTAGAGTTCAAGTCTTCTGGAGGAGGCGATGCCTTAGGAAATTTTTCATGGAGTTAGGATTCAGCCAGGTGAATGTTTTAATTAGTGGGAACTGTGTGCAAAGTGAAGAGAATAAAAGGTGCATTTGAGGAAGGATGGGTAGTGGAGAATAGATACAGGCCAGATCAAAAAAGCACATATTTTCTAGATGATGGAGTTAATTTTCATGTTACAGCTACAGGAGAAGTTTCAGCCGAGGTCCTCTTGCAGTCAGATTTACATGTAAGAAGAGCAACGGAGCTGGGATCAAGGTTTCGTAGACTGGAGTCTTCATTTTGCATGCATTTCACAGATATTTGTTGAGACTCTGTGCTTCTATAACAAACAGGACCTCTGCTCTGTGGAGATAGACAATTAACAAGTGAGTAAATACAATAGTTAGACTATAATACATGCTCATGAGAATGAACAAGACAACAGACATGGAAAGCTCGAGGTGCTCCTGTGAGGAAGTGCTATTGAGATGATATCTGAAGAATGAGGAGGGCACCAGCCACACTGCCAGGGTACAGAGAGCGGAACTTATGAAAGAATAAGTCCAAGCAAGTACGAAGGACTGAAAAGAGGCGCCCCCAAAAATGCTGTGAGGGGAGACTACATAATTTGGTTTGAAATCGTCAGGGCCACGTGAGCCTTGGCAAGTATATGAGAATCTGAATGATCTACAAGGTTAGTGGGTAGGCCTGATTTACCTTTTAAAATGATCGTTTAGCAGACTTGATCAAATTTTTTTTTTTTCAGTTGCCACAATAGTGGTTCAAACACATCAGAATGAGTTCTATCTAATACAGAAAAATGTAAAGAAGGCAGTCTGATATGGCAACTTTATAACATCATCAGGGACCAAAGCTCCTGTGTTTTTGCTCTGCTATTTTTGGTCTTGGCTTACATCCTCACATGTACAAGATGGCTGCTAGAGCTCCAGCACCCCTTCCACCTTCCAGACAAGGCAAGCATGGAAGGGAGGAGAGAAGGGCACTAGGATCATATGATAGCTCTGTCTGGCTCTGGTTCCATTTCCTGGAAGTTTTGCCCACCAACTTCCAAATAAGTAGCTACTTCTAATTTCAAGAGGGATTGCAAAATACACCCTTGTAAGCTGAGTATATTTCCACCCAGAAGAAAATCAAGTTTCTGTTACTAAGTAAGAAATTTACTTACTGGGAGAGCAACCAACAGTATCTCCCACAGCTGCTGAGTGGTGAATGGATTGGAGGTGGCAGAATATAAACAAGAAAGGGACCATTGTGCTCTAGAAGATCTAGAAGACTGAATTTTTTACTCAAACTAGAATGGAAAGTAGGGCAGTATGGGATAAAAATTTAGAGATGGAGAAAAGAATTAATTTGAGAGCTATTCTGAAGCTAGAACTGACATGATTTACTGAGATTTCCCTTTTCCTTATTCATGCAATTGAAGAATTAGGATTATTTCTTGATTTCTAGCATGTTTCTTACTTACTGGTGTTATAAAATCAAGGAAAAGTTGCAGAAAATCACTGGACAGGATGGGGATAAATGTGAGGGGTTTTTTTGTTTTGTAAATATCACTTCTTTTTTTTATAATGAAAGCTACCAGATAGCCAAGTTACCTGCAGATCTAAGGGCTTCCTCTGTCCAACGGCTCTCAGGAGAGTAAACACAACTCTTTTTAATCTTTTCCTCAAAACCCAAGTGTCGCACCGCACCATGCTGGGTTTTACGCATTTGACAGATTTCCATGTAGATAAACTCTGTAATTGCTTTGAGAAGAGACTCACCAGAGTTAAAAAGGAGAAAAAAATGCAATGCTATGCAAATTTGAGGCGAGGGGGCCATTTTAGCAGCTTTCAATCTATTTGACTAAATGTAATATAAAATTTCCTATGTCAAACGCAGCCCAGCAAATACTAAACAATATTGTCACGAAGCAGAGAAAATCAGGTTAAGCCAACTTATGAGTTTGGGTAGATTGACAGTCCTTGAAATTGGAATTCAAATATTTAGAAGCAGGAAAGCCCATACCTCCAGATTGTGATGGCTCTGGAGGGTTTTACAATGTATTGAACTGAAATAATAGCTAAGAAATTAATGTACAGACAATGCAGCATAATTTGTTTTCAACACAACATTTGTCACATTTCCACCTGGGGACCTACAGTACCAAATAGCCTTGTTCAAGAGTGAAGATGACACACAGAGCCCTGTGGTATCCTAGACATAATTACTCAGTAGCCAAAGGGTATGGGATGAGCTTTCTAGAAACTTGACTCTGACCTTGGACTCCACTGCTTCCAAGAAGCATTGTGACTCTGGAAAAGTCATGTAAGCTCTCTGATCCTCAGTTATCTCTTGTGAAAATTGGAAATAAGTTTTTGTGAGTGATCTCTATAACAGTTAGCTTCCCATGGGTACTTTGACTCTGTGGGGCAAAATTAAGTTATTGATATTATTGAGAAACTGCAGTTGAGTGAGTAGAGAGAAGTCCTCTGAAATAATTAGTTTCCCCACCTCTCTTGTTATTAGTGAACTCGATTGTGTCTTGGTTGCTTAGATAAAAATAATATAGCCTCCTGATGGATGAATTCAGACACACTCATACATGTGTGTTCCATACATAGATGTACATAAACAATACATATATACAAATATATACACTTCAACTTGACCAAATGAACCCTGCTTTTATCCACAAACATACATGTGTCGACACACACATATATACATACACATACAGTTCTCCCTATGTGGCGTTGCCTTATAATGATTTTTAAACATTGAAACAGTTACCAACTAATTTCATATAAATATATGGACTCCTGGCTTTATCACATCTTCTTGAATGACACCTATAAGCAGAAATGGTTTACCTTTTTAGGTGGGGCATACACTTTCCAGTTCACCATAGTTCCTAAGACTCACTGTGGGTGTATCTTTGCCTACCTGACCCCTGTAGATGTTTGAGTTGTCCGTCCTTGGGTTAGAGTATGAGTTGACAATGGGCAAGATGCAATTAGTTTGTTCTTCTATTTTGATAATGTTAACTTGTCCAGCTGGTCATTTTTTAAATATGTGAATATATATGGTTGAATAAGACTGACCATTTCACTCCAAAAAAAACCAAAACAAAACCCTACCATTTGTTTATAATAATGAAAGAGAATGTGAAATGGCTGAGAAATTTGATTCACTATTGTAAGAGCATCATCTCTGTAGCCTTTTATATCAAGGGAAGTAGTTTGTTAAATTTCTTAAAACCAGTGTAGATTTGCCTAGGGCCATTCATGCCTTGCTGTATCCTTCCCCTTGTTGAGATAAAAGGTAAAATCTTCTAAAGCTAACACATTCATAGTGTTTTTAATTACTGACGTGGACCAACTGAGCCCTGCTTTTAAGCTTTGACCCAAAGTTGAACCAGCAGAGAGAGTCCCTTCTAGTGTAGTAAATTAATATTTATTTAAAGCACAATTTTATACTATCAAAAAATAACTAGGGAATTAAGTGTATAAGCAGCATAATATATATATTTTTTCGACTAAAAATGACTTTATTCTAAAACTAAAATGCTGCACATTTAGCATCATTTAAAGCAGTGGTTCTCAATTGGAGGCAATTTTGCACGCCCCTCCTCCCCCACCCCCCAGGGGATATCTGGCATTATCTAAAGATATTTTTGATTGTCAAGACTGGAAAGGTGCTATAGGCATCTAGTTGGTGGAACCCAAGCATGCTGCTAAACACCTACAATGCACAGAACAGCCCCCCATTACAAAGACTTACCTGACACAAAATGTCAATAGTGCTGAGGTTGAGAAACCCTATTTAAAGAATATATCCCTTGCAGAAGTTTTCTTAAATTTAAGAGAAATTTAGACCAAGAAACTTAGCACAAATTTCATTTCTGCCTGTGGGTGAAATGTAATTTGTGTACTACATAGCATTCCCTATCTCACTCCCAAATTCTTTAATGATAATTGAGGTCTATTTGTATTGTATTAACTGAGCTAAACTGGAACTGTGCTTTCTAGAGTTCCCTTTCTTACATACTTATGGATTAGCATGCACCACAAGAGACATTTTGCCTGAGATTTGGCAATCAGAAATGAAACTATAACCATTTTGCCTTTTAGGATTAGACACACAAGGCATTACTGCAGCTCACACATGTAGGCGTGTTTTGCTGGATCGCCTGGTTGGCCTGGAATAGCAACTGAGCTTGCAGAAAACTAAACTGCTGGGTCCTCTTTCAGCTTCTTTGACTTCTGGGAGAGCTGCATATTGCTCCGTGATGAAGGGTAGACATGTTTTTCATTTCTCTTGGATATATATGTACCATATATATAGTATATATAGAATTGCTGGATCTCTATACTTAACTTTTTGAGATACTGCCAAATAAATGGCTGTACCGTTTTACACTGCCATCAGCAATGTGCAGTTTCCACCTTCTCCACATCCTCACCAACACTTGTTATCTGCCATGTTGATTATAGCCATTCTGATGGGTATTAAGTTGTAACTCATTGTGGTTTTGATTTTTATTTTCCTGATGGCTGATGATAAACATCTTTTTGTGTACTTATTGGTTATTTGTATATCTCCTTTTCAGACTTGTCCATTCAGATTCTTTGTCATTTTTAATTGGGTTATTTGTCTTTTATGTTTGAGTTGTAATAGTTCTTTATATATTCTAGATATAAGTCCCTCATCAGACACATGATTTGTAAAAATTTTCTCCCATTCAGTGGGTTGTCTTTTTTGCTTTCTTGATGGTGCCCTATAAAGCACAAATGTTTTTAATTTTGATGTCAAGTTTATTCTTTCATTGCTTTTGATTTTTGGTGTCACATCTAAGTAACCACTGCTTAATCCAAGGTCATGAAGATTTATACCTATGTTTCAATCTAAGAGTTTTATAGTTGTAGCTTTGATGCATTCTGAGTTATTTTTTGTATATTGTACGAAACAGATTCAACTTCATCTTCTTATATGCAATCCATTTGTTCCAAAGCCTATTGTTGGAAAGACTATTCTTTCCCACATTGAATTTTCTTGGCATCCTTGTCAAAAATTGACTATAAATTTGAGGGTTTATATCTGGGCTCTCAATTCTGTTCCATTGATTTATATATCTATCCTTATGTCAGTACCATACTGTCTTAATTACTTTACTTTGAAATTCGATATTGTGAGTCCTCCAACTTTGTTTTTCTTTTTGGTTATTTTGCTTATCTGTGTCTCTTAAATTTCCATATAAATTTAAAAAGAATTTTGTCAGTTGCTGCAAAAAATGTGTGTTAAGTCGCTAAATTTTGGGGTAATCTGTTACACAGCAATAGATAACTACTATACAGCTAATCCAGGGCTGTAGAAGTATAATCCTCTTTATGAATTAAAAACGAGACACTCAGCTAAATAAGCAAATAAATGGCGTCTGCAAGATGTGAGGGCAAAAGCCATATGGGAATAAGAGATGGCTCTTTCTCTCCTGTTTCCTGTTTAGTATTTCTGTCTCTTTCTGAAATTTCTATAAAAATTGGTATAGTGAACATGTAGCCTAGATATACATAAATTTATGGACTTTGGTTTATTGTGCATTTAAGTAGTTATTTAGGTCTGAGGACTTGGACAGGGATGTATGTTCCCGAGCGTATCCGGTAATATCCTGAAAGGTTTGACAGGTCAGTAAGGACTCAGGAAGCAGCACTGCTAGTTTTAAAACCTTGTCTGTTTTCAGTCATGTTCTAATGAAAAAGTTCATTTAATCTTCCTGAAGCTATGGGATGTTCATGTTCAAACCTCAGGCTCTGGAGTCAGAGCTGGAAATAGAATTCACACTTGTTCACCATTGATCAGATGTCTCATTTAGGCCAAGTGCATAGCCTCTCTAAACCTCATCTTTTTCTGTAAAAGGAGAATTCTAATAGTACGAACCTCAAAGAAGTTTTTATAAACATTGAGCTAGATAGTGCCCATAAGCACATAGCAGATGCCTGGTCATAAATGAGTAGCAGTTACTCATATTAATAATCACAATGTATGCACCCAAACCAGGATAAGCTCACTTTATTTAAAAAAAAAAAAAAAAAAAGAGTAATCTGACCTTGTGAAAGAAAGTAAGTTGGAGATGACTTACATAACTAAAAGAGGCCTTTAAACTGGGGGCTCCACTTAGAACACCGATGCTGTGAGATATCATATTTTAGGAGCACTAAACTTTTGTCTAGCCTCTGTTTCCAAATGTATTGGACAGAGTCACTTCCCATCTTTCGAACCTTTTATTGATACAGTGAGGAAGTAGAACACCAGCCATTTCTTAAAGCCCCTACTAGTTCTGGGGTGCTGTAATAAAACTTAACTTGTTAGGAAGTGGAAGGCAGGGGAGAGAACCAGAAGGCTTAAGTATTGAGAGATGCTGCCTATTGAAAGTCAATCAGTAGTGCAGATGAAGTATGTGCTGTGAATTCTAATGGAAGCCAATTTCTGCACGTTGATTTTATACAAGATATACTGTAATATTATTTAATTTCTTGCACACACCTCAGTGGAAAGATTTAATAAGTATCATTTTAATATAAAATGACAACTCAGATAAATGAAATGTTAACCATGTAGTTTTTCCATGACATGGGTGAAGATTGATGGATATACTTTTTAAGAGGAAAGAACAGACACTTGGAAAATCAGAGTTGTACCATCATTCCACCACCTTAACATGTCTGTCTTTGTGTTTATTTACAAAACATGGCTGCTCATCTATATGTCTAGGTACATACATGTCGAACCAAAAGGTCTTGAAATGAGACAGAGAACCTGGAAGTATTTAGTGACTGACAACAATGCATCAGTCAGATCTTTTCATTGTAAATTCATACTGGCTTTGGGAGGAAAATGAATTTATTAATTAAGTAAAAAAAAAAAAAATGCCCGGGAGCATATTACTTTAAGCACAACTCAAAGCAGGAGTTTAAATGATGTGAATTGTGTTATCAGGTCTCATCCCTCACCCCGGTATATTCTAATTCTGCTTCTTCTGTTGGCTTTATTCTCAAGCAGGCTTTTTCCATGTAATGCCTTTACCTCAGCTGAGAATACTGTGTCTGTTACTGAACCAATTTGTGACTTTGCTTCTCCAAGTCTGGCCTCAGCCTTCCCTGAAGCTGGAATTGTAGAGTGAGCCTACTTTTTCCCCTCCAACAACTGAAAAAAAATTACACAAATTGAAATGGGAGGAGAGAGGTTCTTTTGGCAGGAGAAATGAATGCTGGGCAGTTAAAAACAAAGGTTCATGGTAGTGATTGTATCTGGAGCATGCAATATTTGTTTCTGCTTTTAAGTGGTCTTTCATATGCTTTTTTTGTGTGTATGAGGTGAAATTCCTTGCACACCAGTGGAGAGATGGGAAGCAAACTGATCTCAGATTCCTAATGTAAGGGTCTTTTTACCATCATACACTCTTACTCCCAACCAGACAACTGGAGAAGTTTTGTTTTTATTTCTGAAAGAGTACTGATAATTTAGAACATGTGTAGAGAAAAGTGATAAGGATCATCAGAGATCTGGAAAACATACTGTGCAAGAAAAAATAAAGCCACCTGGAGGTATTTACTTGAAACAAGAGAAGCCTGGAAAATCTCGGGCAGGTGGAAAGGGATGGAAAAAGATAGCTGAAGTTTGCTGTTGGAAGGACACGCTAGAGCATCATGATTCCCAGTGGGTAAAATCTGTAGAAAGGAAGATTGAGGTTTAACAAAAAGAACTACTTCCTAGGTGCCAGAGCCATTAAGGAACATGGAATTTCTCAAGGGCCAGCGAATGCTTAATCAGCAGAGGTTTTCGAGAAAGCCTAGGTGAACATTTATCAGGAATTCCATATACTAGCATTGTCCAAATGAATGATAGTGCAAGCCATATATGTAAATGTAAGTTTTCTAGTGGCCACATTAAAAAAAAATAAAAAGGAACAGGTGAAATTAATTGTAGTAATGTATTTAATCCAATAGTACATCCAAAATATTATCATAATCATATTAATATTTATATTAATCAATATGAAAGGTTTTAATGAGATTTTACTTTTTTTCGCTCATACAGTCTTTAAAATCCAGTGTGCTTTTTATACTTGTAGTACAGCTAGTTTGGACTAGCTGTATTTCAAGTATTCAATAGCCATATGTGGCTAATGGCTACCTCATTGCAAAGTGCAGCTCTGGAGGTCCGGGAAGGGTGCTCATAACCTCTGAAGTTCCTTTCAATTCTGAGTGTCTGAATCTGTGGGAGGAATGGCTATGATCAAATCAGTCCCTTCTTGAAAACCTTCAATAGCTTTCCAGCACCAGAAGAAAAATCGTAAACCCCAAGTCCTCTGACTCATGGTCTACTAGGTTGTCAGGTCGCTGAGGTCAGGTACTGTGTCTGTCATCTCCATCTTTGTTTCCCGGGACTACACCTAGTACTAGTCACGCAGAAGGTACTGCATGACTTTTTGGTTGGATAATCTGGACGACTTCTTGTTCTCCAGCTCATCATCCTATCCTCTCTTACATGAACCCTATATTCTACACAAATGTACCTTCTGTTATCTTATACTCTTACTGATGAGAATGGTTCTCCTAGCATCTTTCTTCAGAAGGAAGGAAGATGTCAGTCTCTTTAGAGAGGCAAACTTAGACACATCAACAAGAATCAAGTTTCATTTAGAATACAGACTCCGGCATCGACAAGGTGTTGAATGGCCCTGAGCCTTCTGATTTTATAAATGTTCTACTTTCAGCCCTTGCCTGTACCCAACACATGACCAAGTCTACGTCCATTATGAGAGGACCTCTCACTTCATCTTGAAGCAGCAGTTTAGACCAGAAAAAATCTCTCTAAATATCTTCTTGTCTGAGTTGTGCCTCGGTAAGAACCCTTGACCAAGTGGAAAAGTGAGTTGTATTTCATATCTTGGCAATTTAGGTACTATTTTAACTTCAACTTTCTGGACTGTATGACCAGCCTTAAATGTGTGTCTTCACCTCTGTGGACCTCAGTTTCTTTGTTTTCAAACTGATCGTACTGATAGCTCTTCCAATTAAAATAAAGACTATAGCAAGCTTGTATTATCTTGACAGTAAATCAAGTTGAGTGCTAGCTATAGAGTCATATTGCTTAGGTTCAAATCTCTATTTCTATCTTTTTTTCTCAATGACTTACAATAAGTTACTCAACCTCTGAGCCTCAATTTCACCATTTTTATTTTTTTTAAATTTTACTTTATTATTAGTTTCAAGTATACAGTACATTGGTTAGACATTTACATGGTTTATAAAATGATTCCCCTAATTGGTCTTTCTCTCCCCTGGCTCTCCACCTCACCATTACATTAATGCTAACTGCATTCCCTATGCCATGCTCACCAGCCCCATGACCATCTATCAACTACTAATTTGTACTTCTTTAACCCTTTACCCCATTCTCCCAGCCTCCAATCCACCCCTCACCCCTGGCCATCATCAGATTGTCCTCTATATTTGCGAGTCTGTTTTTGAATAGTTTGTTCTTTTTGTGCCTCATATAAGTGAAATCATACGGTATTTATCTTTCTTTGTCTGACTTATTTCCCTCGCTATAATAACCTCTGGTTCCATCCATGTTGTTGCAAATGGTAGAATTTCATTTTTTTAATGGCTGAGTAATATTCCATTGTATATATGAACCATAACTTCTTTATCCAGTCGTCTGTTGATGGGCATTTAGGTTGCTTCCATATCTTGGCTATTATAAATTGTCAATTTAACCATTTTTTTAAATTAAGAATCATAGTTTTGTTGCAAGAATTAACTATGGTAATATATGTAAATCGCATTTATAAATGCACTTTAAACATTTACTGTGTTTTGCTGCTATTGGTGTAGTAGAATGAACATAATGTGTGTGATTTGTTGCTGATTTTTTTGGGCTCTTAGCCTCATTTCCTTTATGTTAGAAAAACAGGAAATTGGAACCTTCACACTGTTCTTACAGAGTTTGGGGGAAGATGACAAAAAGTGACATGTGAAAGAACTTTGCAAAACACAAAGTGCCTCAATGGGTGTGTTTTAATATCAAGACAAACATCCTTCTAAGATATAAGCTAGACATATCTTTATACTAGATTGCCAACTGTGAGAGGACAGCCCCTTCCTGTTTCTGCTCCATACTGTATCCCCCAGCACCAAGCACTGTGCCTGGCACACAGTCAGTACTGGTGGAACAAGCGTGTGCAGCATGGTTGCCCATTTGTTGTTTGGCAGCAGAAATAGAAATTTCTCTCAGTAAAAGGAAAACATTCAGGATCTCCTGTTATTCATTTTTTTTCTGAAAACACAATCACACCATTGGTAGATTTACCGAAATAGAAAGTAAAATCATTTTAGTAAAACACTTTCTGTGTCATTAGAGACCTTTGTTTCAGATTAGCTGGCATCCTATTAAAACTTTGGAGAGGGAACTATTTTAGAAGCCAGGTGGCATTGTATAGTCTATCTTTGCTTATCTTCTGTTCCCTCTCTTTTTTTCATGTCTAAAACTATTTGCATAATAACAGATCCTTTGTCTTCTTGGAGTGCAGGTTTCTGACTTGGGTCCAACATAAATTTAAAATCCTGGGATTTTGATCTCAAAATCATTTGTGTGGAAATGTCTTGATGACTGAGCGGATGTAAGCCCAATTTGGCTCAGAGATTGTTTTCATACTCAACGTGTTGGTGATTCATCTTGTTTTCCATTTTCCTGCGGCCCTGGATCTCTGTGGCATCGGCTTTCTGACACTGTTTGGAGTAAAGAGGGAATGGATGTAAAACAAATATGCATGAGAATAAAGACATTAAAAATAAAATAAAATAAGTTAGGATAAAAACAGGCCAGGATTGATAAGTGTTGGAGGTTAGGGTGCACAGGGAGTAGGAGCCAATTTCCCTTTTTTCCAAATGACGCCCACTATTTATGAAGAGTCTAAGTTGCTTTCTGTTGTGGGAAGCGATATTGCAAGGAAAGCTCCTAGCCTAGGTCGTAGTTGGAACTGAAAGTTTCTTCAGTGGTCATCTCACTACCCCACTCCTTTCGGACATTTCCTCTGTAGCATTCCTGAATAAAGTTCATTTCAGTAGTCAACAAAGAAATATTTGAGTTCTCATAATCCCACAATGTCTTAGACACTGTACTGTGGGTTGGGGATACCACAGCAAACAAGAGACACGATCTCTTCTGGAGCCTACTGTGTAGTAGAGCCAGGCAGATATTAACCACATTATCATCTAAATATGCAGAAGTTATCATGACATTGAGATATAAAGGCAGAGTGCAAGGTGCAAGTGGAAAGAGGAAAGTATAGGTCAAAATTACATTATGAGATCTGGGAAAACTTTTCTGAAGGTCTGTCTCCTGAAGCCAGCTGAGGAATAGAGAGTAGAATCGTCCATAAAAGCAAATGGGCCTATGTGAAATTTCTGAGAGAGCCATGTGGCACTGACCAGGAAGAGGATGGCCCACCTGGGTCAAGATGGGGCAGAATCTATGCAGCTGAAGACTGGATGAGGCTGCGGCAGAAGGTCAGTGTTAGATGGTGCAGAGTCTTGCAGGCCACAGTGAGGACTTTGAGTTTTATCCCAAGTACAGCAGGGACTCATTGGAGGGTATTAGGCAGAAGGTAATGGAATTAGATTTACTTCAGAGGGAACATCAGGTAGAATTTCTCAAAGGGCGGTTACTTCCTCACAGAGAAGTTCCGTCCCTTCTTGGGCAGCTTTTCCATCTTTAGAAAGTTTGACTGAGTGCCACACAATATGTTCACCTGGTAGGATGTCCTTCGTTGTGTTGCAGACGATGGTCCCCATTGTTTCTTTTCTTCCAAGGCCCCCTTTATGAGGCCTTTAGAGTAGCATGATGGACAGATCCCAGCTTCAAAGACAGACTTGGTCTCTGCCATATTTTACCTGTGCGACATTAAGCAAATACCTTAAGCTCCTTGAGCCTCAGTTTCCTCATTGATAAAACAGTTTATCGTGAAGATTTAATACAGCAATATGTCTAAGACACCCAGAATATACACCAGAGACTCAGTTAATCTCAGCTGCTATGATTAGGTTTGACCTTCAGACTTAAAGAAATCATCTCACACATCAGCCTTTTGCCTGGTATCTGTCCATTTACTTAGAACAGACGTGTAAATTGTCGAGAGTTCTGTGGCTCTCGAAATGCAGGTTGGCTTCCTTCCCCACACATCTACTCCCCAGCCTTTCGCGCTGCCTCTCCCTCCTCCCACCCCAAGGTGGACATGGGATCTCCAAGCGTCTCTCTTTTCTTCTTTGCCGCCTCCTTCGATGTGGTCTCTCCCTCTCTTCTTTTTTCCCTGAGTATTCTGTCCCTCTGCCTCCCCCACTCCCTTCTTTTCCTTCCCCTCCTTTTCTCTCTTGCCTTTCTATGTGGAGTGAGAATTCTGGCCCTTGCTGACAGTCCTGTGCCCAGAGGGAGTGGAGAGGCCCATTATTCCCACATAAAATCGCTGTGCACAGCTCTCGAATGCACTTATCCTTTGCTTTGATTCATACCACATCAAACGATAGCTTCACTAAAACCAAAGCAGATTTATTTTTTCCCAGTTGTTTCACAATAGGTGACATATATTCTTGTTTCCTTGGAGAAAATAAATTTTATTCCTGTAAATGCATACACCAGAATTTATCTCGCTACTTAGTTCTTCTCTCTTGGGCTGAAATATCACTATTTGCCTAATATCTTTTTTCTTCACAAAACACTGTGCTAGATGCAATCAATACAAAAGTTAAGAAGATATAATTCCTTAGGGAGTAACATTTTAATAGAGACAGACATTGCAAATGTATAAACACCAAAATAAGAAGTTCATTATCACTGAGAATTATCATGAAGAAAACATAACAGTTGAATCTCACCAGGTCTTGGGAGGCCAGGAAGTCTCCACTTTGGAAATGATGCCCACTGCTTAACATAAATTAAGAATGTGTATGGGATAGGAAGCTCAAAGAAATGGCATTTTTAATGGCCAAAGTGGGCAAGACCCAAGCTCGTGTGAATAAGCAAGTGCAGGTGTTCCTAGATTGGGAATGCAGTGATCCAGGTAGGAAATTTGTGTCATGGGTAGAGAATGGGGAAAGAGACAGAGGTTGGACAATGGTTTAATGGTCTAAGACTTTTTTTTGTAAATCCAGTGCTGTCAGTGGTGAACCGGTGATGAAGGGCCAGCCATCTAAGCGATTCTGAGAGAGAGAGTAAATATTAATATGAGAAATTGTTAATTATGGCAGCAAAGCTTCTGCACCCCTTCCTGTCTGCCATGGAAACACAATTAAGGGATTGTTAAATAGAAAATAAAAGAGGTTATGTTCGCACAGATTTGGTACTATTTCTTTGGTACTCAGAGAATCAAGAACTGAAAAGCTGATGCAAGAAAAATAATGTGTATTTAAAAATAAAGGGATAAACTACATGAGCAGCTGGAGAGAAAGTTTGAGTTTCTATGGAAACCTCTTCTAAAATGTCTTCCTCAGGCAACGGAGCCAACTTCCCAAATGCCAGAGAAAAGTAATATGGATTGAAGCAGTTCTTATTGGGCTGTTACACTAAGTGCAACACTGGTATGTGGAAGGGGGGAATTTGAAATGGGTCAGGTATTCCTCACTGGACACTTCCCTTCTGCAGGCGACTGGGTGAAAGGGGATGGGGGACCTGGGGACGACATCAAGTATTTTCTTGCAAGGTGCTAAGGCAAGAGTGACCTGGATGAAATCACGTTGCGAACAAAAATAAAAGGAAACAGGAAACTGATCTTATAGTTCAGCCACCAGGAAATGATATATGTCTTGATGGTGAAACTGGAGGCATATGCATGAGCCTGTCCCTGCTCACGGCCCTGTGAGATATGGAGCTTGTCTACCCTTGCAACATCACTTTGAGTAATTCTTCCCTTTCACTCAGCTTCCTCGTTCTCCCTGCCGATCTTCAGACACGAAGCAAGTTTCTTCTTTCGTGTTTGAACTAGCTTTTCCTTTCCCTGTGTTGCTTCCTCACTCAGCCTTGTGCATGGCTGGTTCTCATCAGTGTCAGGCCTTGTGTCTTCAAGGAGGGGCCCTCCTTGACCCCTCTCTCAAAGGCAGCTCCATATCTTTCCCACCCCAGGGCATCTCTATCATATTACCTATTTATTTTATTTATACCATTTGCTCTGAGCTGCTTTTTCATGTTTCACCTGTTGATCATCTGCCTCTGCAAAATGTAAGCTCCATGAGAGAAAGGAAGCCAGCCTGCCTGAGAGCCCCAGGTCTGAGAAAAGTGACTAGCAGAGAGACAGCACTCAATGGATACTGAAAGAATGATTGTTAACCTCAAGAAGTTTGTGGCATAGTAATTGGGATGACGATTATGGGGTACACACAGTTGACGTTAGTTAATATTACACAGCTCTGGGTGATCAGGATATCTCCCATGTTATCAGGGAGATATCTTCAGGTAGTATTTTCTAATAATAATAACAATAAAAGTCATAGTAAAACCAAAAATAATAAGTTCTGTTTAATGGATAATCTCTTTATGGTAGGCTCTAAATAGATACAGAATATAATTTGTGTGTGTGTG
>NW_024349802.1:19940986-19941785 GCF_902729225.1 Pteropus medius | reverse complement strand
TGTGTGTGTGTATTTAGCACAACCTCTGAAGTAGGCCTTGGGATACCAATTTTCTGGTTAAAGAAACAGGATCAGAGAGGGTAAGCTTGAGAAATTGGATTTTGAACCAAAGTTGGTCCAATTCTTAACTCCAGGCATATAAAGTTTGTTCTTGTTGTTATTGTTGTTGTTGTTGTTGTTTGTATAGAGAATTTTTGAAGATGAGACTTGAGACTTTCTGAGACAGAAGGATTTGGGTAAAGAGTAGGTAGCATGCTAGATCTGAGTGGTAATGGAGAGGAATATGGTCCATGGGGAATTTCTATAGGATTCGAGGCAAGAATTGTGTGGGATTGAGTGAGAGAAGCAATAGTGTTCAGCTTGAGTTCCCAGGTATCTCTGGATCACCTGGCTCTGGAATTGGAGGCACCAAGGGCTACTGGGTATAGTTGGAGAGAGACTTGATAGGAAAGAGGTTGGCTGGATAGGGTTGGACTAGATGATAAAAGATCTTTGAACTCTAAAATGAGGAGTTTAAATGTAATACAAAATATTTTATAGATTTCTTTCAATCATGTTAGCCTACCTTCCATTACATCGTGTTTGTGCAATGCTTGGAAATTTGCAGAAGGAGAGAGAGACTTCATAAATACCAATCTCCCATTTCATACCCTGGTGTTGTTTTACCCATTTGAAAAAGGGGGAACTGAGGCTCGGAAGGTTCTTGCCTGGCTAAGGCCACATGCAATGCTAGAACCTAATGGCCAGACTCTTGGTGTTACACTATTTTCTTTAGGTTAACAGTTCTTGATGTTTAAAA
>NW_024349802.1:19778204-19940657 GCF_902729225.1 Pteropus medius | reverse complement strand
TTCTTCCCAGTGCTTATTTTTATGATGATGCTGGCAGGTCATATAACCTCTGAGCCACCATTCCTATTCATTCATCCTCTTTCTCCTTCTACCCTCCCTCCTATCAATGTTAATACCTGTCAGCCTACCTTTGGAATTTTTTATGTGTTTCAGTAACATAGTAGAATGAAAATATCATATATGGTTCTACATACAATTGAAAGTATTGTTCAATACTAAATAATTTTTTTTTTTAATCACTAAAGCATACCGTATTATTTATGTCTGTTCCAAGAACCATTCCCCAGTGCATTTGGTTTCAGATCCCTTCCCTGTCCTTTGGTCATGATTGACTTGTCAATATCCCCCCTTAACTGCCAGTTTTTAAAAATCATGCTCTATTGCTTTACAGTGTATAGGAGAAGGGAAGGCTGTGTCACCATGGTCTGAGATCTGGGAAGACGTGAGGCTGTAGTCACAAATGGCAGTTTATGGGACCTAGGGAGGCCCAGGAAGGTGTTTAATTTGGTTAATCTGTTTAATTTAAAAATAAACCTTGAACAAATTTTAAAAGCCAGAAGAGAATATATAAACATGCACATTTCTGGCTTTTCTTGTGATAGTGGAACGTCTGGTAATACTGTGTTCTTATTTCTGACTCCTTATTCTTACTAGCTAGGGCATAGCCCTTAGATGGAAGGACTAGTCTTCTAGCTGCTCCACTACTTCCAGTGGGCTCGCTGAAATGAAAATCTGTTGTCAACTTCTATTTGTCATTGAATCTGACCTGCTGTCTTTCCTACTGTGAAGAAATGTTTTTAAAAAGTGTGAAGATGAAAGATAAATAAGGAAGGCTGCCATGTCTCCTAAAAGTGAGACAAAATACTTGTTTGTAGAAGTGAAGGATATTCCTGTGTGTTTAAGATTCGAGCAGAGTGTCTCTATCTTGTTTTCCGCGTGCCTGACCTTTATTCCTTTGCTTGCCTGTCTCCTGGAGGTATTTGAGTTTCTTCCACCCCAACCTCCCATATTTCAGCCTTCCTTGATTATCCTTCTTCCTGGGGCGGGGGGTTGTTATGGTATCCAGGCTACTATATTTATTCTCCACTCCTAGAAGTTTACCCTTTTAACTATATCATGCCTCATTGCTTCCATATTTCCTTCCTGGGGGGCGTGTCTATTTTGATGCCCAGCTCTGAAGCACTGAGTTCACAGCATTGCATGTCTGCCTCTGCCAAATAGAACACATGGCTCTGTCCTCCCTGGAGACTGACAGGGACTTTCTTCTTCCACTTTCTTTGCCTCTCTGTCTCAGGAATTCTCTGTGGCCAGGGCACCTCTTGTCTCTGTGATCCAGGCCTATGAATGCCTGCTTTTGACTCAATATTCCACATTGTCTGCTTCTGTGTTTTCTGGGAGTCAGACACTGGGCAAAGTATATCCTAGCAAAAATGTACCTTGTAGAGAACTCTATAATTTAAAACACTTCACGAGAATTCAGAATCGTGGATACACCCCCAACAGTGATTTCCTTTGGGCTGAGAAGTAGCACAGTGTGTATGTGGTTTCTCCTTTTCTTGAACTTTTTATTTTCTAAGTTAACTAACACATAATACTTCTGTAATCTGGAGATAAAACTGTACTTGGAAAAAAATTAAGCAATCCACATGATCTCATTTGAACTTTATTTTAAAAATATTTTAGGTTGGTATGTACGGAGTAAAGCATAAAGCAAAGACAAGGCATTTTAATACCCCTATTCCCCGCAACCTGTACCTCTTGTTGGACCCTGACCCATCGGCCAGAATCCTAGCTTTTTTAGGTGGTATTTTTTGTTTTATTTGTTGCTTTGGCATTTTAGATGCAGAATACTTTTCTAGGGATGAAGCAGTGAGATGTGGATTCCTGTTTTCTTTGCTTTCTGCACTCCCTGGAGATAGAATGGCACAGTTCAGCAGCCAGACAGGTAATGCCAGTGAGAGGGGTAGGGTGAGAGACAGGAGGGGTGCCAGGGACCTGTTGTAAGCCGGACAGTACGAGCTCTGTTCTAGACAGTAGTCAGCCTGGCTCTAGTAGGTCATTATCAGCAGGAGTACAGGGATAGTCTAACCTTATTTCATGGCTTTCAAAGTGAAGCTGAAAATCCAGGTTAGAAATAAGAGGTGCCCTGATTATTATTACATGTTGCATCCACAAGCAGCAGTATGTGTAGCTTCTGGTACAGTGTGAAAAGTGATTGCTCCTTGCCAGCCATGTGACTTTGTAAGTCATTTAACTTCTCTAGGCCTCATTGTCCACCTGCTGGAGGGATTGGGGGAAAAATGTTACCTGCCTGGTAAAATTCACAGGTGGGGGGTGGAGGAGAATTGGTGCTTTGAAAGAAGATGATATATTTCAATAACTATTGAATACCTCTTTTGTGGAGATTAGCTAAATGACCAAGGTAAAGGAACAAAGTCAGAGTTCTTGGTTGTAAACAGCAAATGCCAACGCTCATGAAACAAAAACGGAATTCTGTACGATGGTATGAGTCTCCAGGGAGATGAAAAAAGCAGGCTCGGAGGCCGTGAGGCCAGGAACATCATCTGAAATCCACAGCAGGATTGGCCAACATGTTACTGTTGCGGGCAGGGCACCAGATGCCTCAGCTTATGTTCCTGAAGGCAGCTATCCTGCACACTGCCCCACAAGCACGGTGGCCGCCCATCACATTTTGCCACCCATCATGGAAAAGCCCCTACTTCTCCCATCAAATTAATGGATAATTCAACATTTGGTGCAAATACGCCTGGTTGGCAGAGTCTGGGCCTTGTACCCACACCCTAACCACAAAAGAGGCTGTGGGAAGGAGACCATTTCTTTTATTAGCTTCTACAGATAGACTCAGGAAGGGGTCATTTCATACAGGATTATCCAAAATAAGGAGTTTAGATACTAAGTGCCAAAACAAAAGCAGAGGAGGGGTCCCCAACCACCCAGGCTGTGGACCGGTACCCAGCCGTGGCTTGTTAGGAGCCAGGCCACACAGCAAGAGGTGAGCGACTGGGGAGAGAGCAGACTTCGTCTGTAATTGCAGCTGCTCCCCAGAGCTAGCATCACCACCTCAGCTCCACCTAAGATCATCAAGCATTAGATTCTCACAGGAGCACTGGTTCCTGGTACCTGGGGACCACTGTCCTAGAGTTCTTATCCTCAAAGGATTTATAGTCTAATAGGAAATAGATGATCGTGTTGTAAATATGCTACACAATTGTGACCTATTCCTGCTTTACATTAATAGACATTTAGCCAGCTCACTACTCTCCAACTTTACCTGGAAAGATTATCCCAGGGGAGGGGCTATTATTGGATTTTTCTCTTGGGACACCTACTTTTGGTGCCTGTGGCTCCAGAAGCTGGTGTTTTCCTGTTATCTCTGGTCTTTTCTCATCCAGAAGTGCTGAGCAAACCAGGGTTTGTGATCATCACTAAGAATAGAAAGCTAAAAATACTCTGGAGAGAGGGCAGGCTCCTCCCTGGCCGTCCAGGGCCAGCCGGTCTGCAATTCATCTTCTCAGTCTACCCTCATTTCCACACTGTCGTCTTTCCCTGGAGCTTTGCGAGTGATGACACTGTTTTGCAAGTTTGCAAACTAATAAAAAAGGCCTCAGACTCTTCTGATTGATGGGTCTTACTCTTATAGTCCGTGCTTCTGTGAAAAGACAGGATTGAACTCTAGATGATCTAGAAGGTCTAGAAGCTTCGTGCCTGCCCACTGCAGAAATCCCATCACAGCATTTCGACAATCCCCATGAGACTGTAAACTCTAGAGGGTGGGGACAATGTCTTTCATGACCATCTAGTATCAGTGGCTCGTACCATGCATGGCTCATGGTTGGCACTCAAATATTTGTGAAATAAATAATAATGCATTAATCAGTTTAAAAAAAAAAACAACAACACTTGCAAATCAAAGAAACTCACTCCCCCCACCGACCCCACTTCACCAACTAGTTGAAGCCAGAGAAGGTCTTGTAGGACATGTAACTGCAATCTCATGGTACCTTCAGGTACAGGTGGATCCAGGATGCTCTGCTCTCTCCCTAGTCTGAGTCTTCTCTATAGGGACGTATTCTTTTTCAGACACGCCTTTCTTTTAATGTTCCCAACTTTAGTAGAAAAATGTTGTATTCCCATTACTTCCCCCAAATGACCCAAGACTGAATCTAATTGGACAGCTGAGTCACAGACTGATCCAGGCAGAGAGACTATGGGGTTGGGCTATTGATTGGCTTGGTCAGCACCACAGATTCACCCTTGGAGTCCAGACAAGCCCGACCAAGTTCCATGGGTTGAGAATGAAACACCTGGGGTTCCCTGAAGCAAAACTGAGGTGTACAAGTAGACAGGAGAATATGCGCTGCGTATAGTGAATTGAATAGTGCCCCCTCCCCCCAAAATGTATCTACTTAGAACCTCTGAATGCGACTTTATTTGGAAAAAGAATCTTTGAAGATATAACTAATGATCTCAATGATATCACCCTAGATTAAGGTGGGCCCTAAACCCAGTGATTGGTACCCTTGGAAGAAGAAAAGATGCACAGAGAGGGTGATGTGAAGGTGAAGGCACAGACTGGAGTGATGCTTCTACAGGCCAAGGAGGGCCAGCACTCACAGGAAGCTAGAAGAGAAGCAGGGAACAAATTCATCCACAGGGCCTTCAGAAGGAACCAACCCTACTGATACCTTCCCTGATTTTAGTTAGACTTCTGGCCTCAAGAACTGTGAGGGAATAAATTTCTGTTGTTTTAAGCCACCAGTTTGTGGTAATTTGTTACAGCAGCCTCGGGAACATAAACAACTGAGGTTTACTGCAAGCATCACATATTGGTGGTTCCAGTCTGGAGTGTGTTATCCTGTAAGCCAAATGCTGCCAAGAGATAGGGCTGGGATTGGTACTTATCTGAGCCTGCATTTACTTCACTCTCGAGGCCAGTCCTTGAGGAATCCAGCTGTGCTGACAGCCTCTACAGATATACCTCCTTTAACAGACAATATTGAATTCAGCTACCTATTTCATCAAGGAAAAAAGATAACAGACAGGCCCACAGGACTTGTGATGTCTATGTGGCAGCAGGCACTCAGCTAGTGGCCAACAGAACAAGGCTGCACTGTACTCTTCGCATTGTGACATCTCTCACCCGTCCACTCATGGCTCCTAAGATGTAGCAACTCCGCCTCTGGATGACCCAGACGCAGCTTCTACTCTGGGGTCACGGAGCTGCTGTGCAACAGCTCTCTAACATAGCATCTCCAGGTGCTGTGATGGCAGGAGGGACGGAGACCCAGATTGCTGCTACCTGCAGTGCTACCTGTGGTGTGAAATTTGAAGGAGGTGAGAAGGATTGCTCTTTTTTTTTTTTTTTTTTGGAGTTATTTTCCCTTTTCCTGAGAATAGAAAACATCTAATCACTAAGCTGATTCTTACAAGTGTGTTATATTTCCAGCTCATTAGCTGAATTTGTTTTCCCCCTGTTTCTGGGCCATGAGCAGTCTTGATAGAAGCATCCTGAGAGAGGATGCTGGCACTGTTCGTAAGAGGCTGGCAGTCAATATCTAGACCAAAGTCCCAGGGAAACTGGGGCCTGAGTATTCAAGGCGTGGCTATCAGGACTAGGAAGAGAGGAATTCAGCTAACCCTTGGTTTTGGTTTGTGCTTTTTGGGGGGACCAGGTGGGAGCATATACTAAGATATAAAAACACTTGTATGTTAGTCATAATCCTATTTTCAGGACAACACAAGTAACTTTTCTTTAGATTAAACTTTTTCTATTTGTTTTAGATCCCCTGTAAGGAAAGATGAAGGATAATAAAGGAAGGAAGAAAAGGAAGAGTAGCATTTGAAACTTTTTGTTACAGTAGCAACTATCACAAGTTAACTAACCTGCTTTTTAATTAAATTCAACTCTCAACACCATCTGTAAGTGGTATGCACACACACCAGCACAGCCATCAAAAACTGCTTTTGAAAAAAACCACACGAGACTGTCATTCATTTGTTCAGTCCCATCAAATACAAAGAGTTAAAAACTTAAAAATGTATCGTAAGTCTGTCAAGCTAAGAACATTTTAGTTGAAAAGCAAAGTCAATCTAATATTTAATTATATATATATATTTTTAAATTTATTTATTTAAATTAGTTTCAAGTATACAGTACATTGGTTAGACATCTGTAATGTTCATAAAACGATCGCCCCAATTGCTCCCTCCCTCCCCTGGCCCTCTATTTAGCTCTCATATTAATGCTAACTGCATTCCCTGTGCCATGCTCCCCATCCCCAAGCCCAACTATCAACTACTAATTTGTACTTCTTTAATCCTTCACCCCATTCTCCCAGCCCCGCAACCTCCCTTCCCTCTGTCCGTCACCAAATTATCCACTATATTTGTGAGTCTGTTTTTTATTAGTTCTTTTTGTTCCTTAGAAATGATTTCACTTGAATTATATATTTTTGAATAGATCTGCCTTGCACTGATCTGGAGTAAGGGTGTCAAGTAGACCTACTGCACAAGCCAAATAAGAGCGTCATCAGTTTGATGCTAGTTATCTCACCCCAGACATTCAGCTTCCGGTGGCTGTTATAATGCTGAATTCTTTGCAGAGCCCTCTTGTGGATTTCTACCCTTTTCCCTTCTGTCTGTCCTCTACTTGCCTTTCTCCTCTCTCCTACCTTCTACTCTTACCTTCTGCAAAAGTAGCATGTGTGTATACGCAAATAAACTGAGGGGTCTTGGAGAAGAAAAGATGGTTCCTTACACCAGCAAGTCTGATTTCACTGCTTTTGTTCATTTATCTTTCCTGTTCTGTTTTAAAGCAGCATTTCCTTTAAGTACTATAATATGAACTTGAACTAGTGGCTTATTAAGCGTTTCTAAGTAGACCCCATGTGCCTTTGATTTAATGAAGATATAAAGTCTTTCCTAATGACAGCTCCCTTTTGGCCATAAGGTGCTAAGACTTGTGACTCGTTGGTGGCACAGATTCCTGGACAAGGTTCCCTGGAAGACGTGAAGTAGCAGGTAGCTGAGTGACCTCAGACAAGTCACTGAGCCTGTCTAGGCTCCTTTCATTTTCTGGGAAAGTGTTATACCGGATGACTGCTAAAGTTGCTTAGGGTTCAGAAATCCTACACTTCTATAACTTGAGTTATACCCATAATTATTATTAATAAATATGATAGATCCAATTTATTGAACACTAGCTGCATTCTGGGAGCTGCGACTAAGCATCTAGCAGTCCCTGGCCTGGTAATTAGGAAGGTATTATAATCCCCATTCCATACGTGAGAAGACTGAGGCTTAGGGAAGGTAACAGACAGATCCTTCTTATTTGAGTCCATGTTCTCTACAGCTGCACTATACTATAAATTTCATTCTAGCTTATGTTCAACTTATTAAATGGGATTTGAATTAATGAGGTTTTACTGAACTAGGGAACATTTCTCTCTTAATGTCTTCCCATCCATCCTGCTAATTGGTCTTATAATTTTAGGCTCAGGCTTTCATCCTTCTTGACTTGGAAGGATGAGAGATGGTGAAAAGGGCACGGTACCTGAAATGCTTATTTTGACCTTTCCCATCAGGATCTTTACTCATAGTTAAATTCCTCTGTATTAGACAGGAGGGAACGTCAACCCTGTTAGACTCTGTGACTCACAGTGTTGTTTTTTGTTTCAAATCCTAATATGCCTGGATGCAGTTCCTCCAATACATTTATTAATGACCAAACAAATCGATATCCTGTTTTTGTCTCCTGTTCAGGACCCCTAAGGTGTCACACTTCTGGCCATCTACTGAATGTGCCCTTCTTTCTTGCAAAATAAATGGGAGGATGCACTATCAGTGCAGGTGATCCACTACTCACTTTTTCAGGGAGGACAAGGAATATCTTGCAGGTTGCCCTATTTAGATATAAACATAGGTGTTCAGCCTCTTCATGCTCTATTGCAACTTGCTCTATTTCTCACACTCGCAGCATCTCTCTCTCTCTTCTTCTCAGGTCCCCTCCCACTCTGCAAACATCCTAGAGAGAGAGCTCTTTTTATTTTATTTTATTTTATTTTTATTCCTGTGGTCTAGAGAAATGTGCTGCCATTGGAGGTGTGTGGGAACTCTTGCCAGGTTTATGAAAGACAATAAGTAGCCTCTTGGAGGCTAAATGCAAAGATGTAGGCGTTGCCTGTCAAGTTTCTTTGCCACACAGGGTTCCTTGGGAAATTTTTTTTAAAGAGCCCCTATAATGTGTTCCCTGGATTTCTTTTCTTTCTTTTCTTTTTTTTAAACAAAGTTTTAAACAAAGAGAGGAAGGAAGAAAATTCAGTGTCCTGGAGCATGAATTAAGCAGGATATATAGCAGTTACCTTCAGTACCACCCAGGCTCTTAAACCCATCATAATTTCCTTTACCCTTCGGTGAGACCTCAGCGTGTGGGAGAAAAGTTGGTGATGTCTCTTTGTCCCTAACTTCTCATAATTTTTCGCATTGCCCAGGTCACCCCAAAAGTATATGGAGCTCAATAATTAAATAAAGGATACTCACTGAGTGCTCCTTAGGTCTCAGACACTGTACCCAAGTGTTGTGTATGTATCATTTATTTTCACATCACAGCTCTACGAGGCGGTGGATTTCTCTCATTGTACCTATAGGGAAAAGAGACTTTGAAAAACTGCTTTGCCCAAAGTCACTCTGGTGGTAAGCGGAGGACACAGTAGCAGAATGTAGGACTCTAGTTTTATCCCACTGCATCTGTGCCCATTTGAAGCTGACCGATCTGTTCGTTGGACTTCCTGTAGAAAGTCATTGGGCTTCTGTAAAGAGGCAACACTGTTTGGAGCAATTTCTCCTCCATCCGGATGAGTGAGCATTTGGTGCAGCTCAGAGAAATCAATGCATCACGCACTTTGAACAATTTGGCAATATCTAGTGAAGATGAAAATGCGCATACCCTACCTACCACCTAGCTGTCCTACTTCTCAGTACATATCCTAGAAAAACTAGCACACTCTGCATGAGGAGACATGTCTAAGAATGTCTCCTGCGTTATCGTTGCCTTGATGAAAATTGGAAACAACTTCAAAGTTCATTCATCAGCGAATGGATTAATAAGTTGTAGTAAACTTCATAGAATGCAATATTATGTGGCATTTATGGTAAACGAACCAGGTCCAGTTTCATCAACATAGTTAAAACTCGAATCTGTTGTATTGAAAAAGCAAATGGTGAAAAGATATGACCGTATAAAAAATTTAAAACATACAAAGTTTTATATTAAATGTCTTTTATTTAGTGCTGTATACGTATATAATAAACATAGGAACATAGGTGAGAGAGATACAAACATACTTCAGAACGGCGCTTTCCTGCAGGGAGGGAGAGAACGGGGTGGGGAATGGTGGTTGTTGGGGAAGGGGTTCTAGTGTATTTACAATACTTTTTTTGGGGAGGTGGAAATTCCAAAAAAAAGTATGGGAAAATATTTGATTATTAAATTCCAGGTAATAGGCACATGATTATTTCTTATTACTCTTTGATTCTGTGTAATTTCTTATCTGTTAATTTAGTTTATATCTAGTTTGTTTTTACCAAGTAAGGGAGAAGTGAGAAAAAGCATCTGAATGGTGTTTCGTGGGTTGTTTGTAATCTCACTTCAGGCCCCAGTATGCGTGGGCATTTTTCAATACACTTCCAAAGACTGAGCAGATGGCAGATGTGAAAGGCGGGTCTCTGAAGCTTCTGGGCATTCCAGGTGACCCTTCCAGCCACGTCTTCACCTCACTGCCAGCCAGAGTGGCTCCCCCAGAGCAGACCTGCTCACGTTTTCTCGTCTAACTTGAAAAGGCAAAGATTCTTATCACTTCTGGGACGCAGAAAAGTCAGCCATGAGTTCATTCCCCTTGCCTAGAATAAGCGTTGTTCTTCTGCTACTCGAATTCTGTCTGGAGTGTCGGGCAAGCCCCAGACCTCGGGAGAAGGGTGCCTCTCCCACGCAGAGCCAGGAAGGGAGCTTTCTGTCCACTAACCCCTTGAAGTTCTTCCTGACCCTTCTGTTGGGGAACCTGCCAGGTAGCGTGGCCCCTTCCTTCCTGTGTGATTTGCCTACCCGCTATGAGGCCTTTTACTCCAAATACATGCATCTTCTTATTCTATGTCTTATGCCCATTCCAGCCATGATTTTATTCCCCCTTTCCCCCTTCTCCCCTCCCCTCCCTCCTGTTTTTCTTCTTCCTCCCCTTCTATTTGTTTTTGCCTTCCCTTCCCCTTTCTCCTGTTCCCTCCTTCCTATCGCTCTTACCGCCCCCCAACTCTTCTTCCAGAGAACTGAATGAAGCTCTAGTATCCTGCCCCACCTCTAGGATCCAGGTGTATGAACTCATAAAATCCTTATCAGTTAAGCACTGTCAGGTGTCTGTTCCTTCCAGTTGACAAAGTCCTAAATGTCACAGAAACTTTGGTCGAAAAGTTGGCAATGACTAAAAAACATGTAGTCAGGGCCTATTCAACTTTGACCTTGGGCAAATCAAATGAATTGATTAAGTAGGGATAATATTGCTTCTCTCCCTCACTAGCTTTTATGAGAATCTGAATAGTGTTCATAAAGCCACTGAGGTAAACAGGGGGGAAGATAAAAATGTCAGGCGCTGCTGCTGTCACATCATTATCAGGTTGACACAGGCTAGTGACTGGGAAGTTGAAGCTTTTACATATAACAGGGCTGAGGATGATTCACATCAGCATCTCTTGTTCTTTCATAATTGGTGTCCTCTTCCTGAGGAAGTACACTGGTGACGAATTTCTAAGAGGGAAATCTTTTAGTTTCATGTATATAAATGTAGCGTTTGTTTCCTTCCTTTGACACAAACAAGGAATAATTTAGTTTATTCATAGTATATGAAGATTTTATATCTGTGCAAGGAAAACGTGTCTTCCTAATAAGTCTTTAAGTGATTCTTTTCTGCTCATGTTCGATTCACTGAAACGTATTCAAGTAATAATCTCTACAGCGCGGTGAAAAACGAGGCAATAAACGCATAATGTGATTGATCAAATGAAAAAAGCCAGGCCATTTGTGGAGTGGGAAGCACTGAGCTGGAGATTGGGATGATGCATACGGAGCTTAGGTGTTTCTCCCGGCTGCTCTCCTAGTGGGCAAGGCCACTCTCGGGGACTCTGAGAGCTGCCCCCAGCAGCAGATGGTCTCCCAGGAAACCCCGCTGCAGAGACATCACAGGCTCTGGGCTCCACAAAGCATATCTCTTGTTGGCTTTATTTACTGCAGTGTAGTCTTCTGGGATGTTCCATGGATTACAAGTGAGGAGTAATGGATTCTATTCTCAGCTCTAAACTATTTCATGGTGTAATTTGGTCCATAGTCTTGGATTCTTAACTTTAAAAGCAGCTAGAGTGGAGAAAAATCTTTTTCTTTTTTTCAGTTAAACCTGAGGAAAATTGTGACACTATACCTCAATACCTGCATTTTCTTTTTATGTGTACAGTACTCCCCACCTTATCTGAAGTTTTGCTTTCTGCAGTCTTAGTTAACCATAGACAATAGTACATGGAAAATTCCAGAAATAAACAATTTGTAAGTTTTAAATTGCACTCCATTCTGAGCAGTGTGATGAAACCTCTCACCACGCTGCTCAGTCCAGCCCTTTGTCCGGCATGTCCACACTATATACTCTACCTGCCCATTGTCACTTAGCCGTCTGGGTTATCAGACAGAGATAACCCAGAGAGAGGAAGAGGCCACATGCACATAACTTTCACTGCAGTATATTGTTATAATTGTTCTATTTTATTATCGTTGTTGTGAATCTCTTACTGTGCCTAACTTTAAAGTTTATGGTAGGTATTACGTATAGGAAAAAAAAAAAAACATAACATATATAGGGTTTGGTACATTCTGCAGTTTCAGGCATCCCCTGGGGGTCTTGTAACCTGCCCCCATGGATAAGTGGCGGTAGGATGGAGTGCCCCTGTACCAAGGACCTTGGTTATTTAGGTGTTGCTGTTGGTTATTCTGTGGGCCCCCTTCTCCAAACACGAGCTAAGGGACAGTTAGGCTACTTTATGAGAAAGGAAGAAGAGCACAACAGAAACTGAAACAAAGGGTGTGTACCAGGCAGCTTGAGGCTAACTCTAGAGAGAAGGTTCATACAGGATTATTGTACATGGGATAATGTATGTGGGATGCTAAATATATAGAATACTAAAGAGACTACATTTTCTTTATTCATTTCTGTAAACCCAGAGCCTGGCATATAGTAGGCGCACAATAAATATGTACCCATTGGTTGAATGAGTAGAGTAGTCCCCCTTTATCCATGGCAGACATGTTCCAAGACCTTCAGCGGATGCCTGAAACCATGGATAGTACTGAACCTATATATACTGTTTTTTTCCTACATATACTAATGATAAAGTTTAATTTGTAAATTAAGCACAGAGATGAACAACAGTGATAAAATAGAACAGTTATAACAATATACTGTAATAAAAGTTATGTGAATGACTTTAGGGCTCTTATTAAATAAAATAATAGTTACTTAAACACAAGCACTGAGATACTGTGACAGCTGCTTTGATAACCAAGATGGTTACTGAATGACCAACAGGCGGGTAGTGTACACAGCATGGAGAAGCTGGACAAAGGGATGAATCACGTCCCAGGCAGGACACAGCAGGATGATGTAAGATTTCACCACACCACTCAGAATGGCACAGAATTTCAAACTTATGAATTGTTTATTAACTTGTTTATTTCTGGAATTTTTCCTTTAATATTTTTGGACCGCCATTGACCACAGGTAGCTGAAACCGCAGAACATGAAACCGTGGATAAAGGGGGCACGGCTATACCTGACACACAGCACACACAAGTGTTACTGTTACACATATCGCTGCAGTAACAGAGTTAAGCACGGGGTACCACAGAACCATTTCAGGTTATTTAGGTTATGGAGATCAGCAAAGAAAGACACTTGATAAAGACAAGTAGGGATTAGTTTAGCAAAAGACAAAGAAGATATTCTTAGCATGAGAAGAGCACGTCTAAAAGCCCCAGGATGGGAGAGAGCTTGGTGTGTTGATGGAACAGCCCGTGGTTCTTTCAAGATGGCCAGAGTGCCCTGGAGGGTGGGGATCGCTGTGGCAGTGCCCAGTGGGGAAGAGAGTCCCCAGTACTTTGTGTGCCAAGTCAAGGAATGTGGACTTGAATCTGAGGACCAGAGGTTCACTGATGGTTATCAAGGCCAGTTTACCTTTTATATGGTCAGATAATGCTGGCTTCACTGGTGAGGAGAGCCTGGATGTGGGCAAACTTAAAGAAAAAGTGTTGGTTTAAGAGAGAGACTGTTTTAGAAATACAGGAGAGAGACAGTGATGACCCCCACTAATTGGTAGGAGAGCAGAGGGAGGAGAGAGATGTAAGAAAGAATAAGGCAAATTCTATCAGGAACTTGCTGATAGCATTTGGGAAAATGACAGCTTAGTCTTTCTATTTATTATGAAGCAGGCACTATTTGAAGAGCTTTAAATGAATTAACTTATCTGTCCTTCACAGTAACTCTAAGCTAAGTACTATCGTTATCACTAGTTTTCAGATGAGAAAACCAAGGCACAGAGGGCAAAATAACTTCCCAATGTTACACTACTAAGTGGCGAAGCCTGGATTCATTTGTGGTAGTGGAACTTCAGAGTCTGTGGTCTTCACGAACCAAAATGTCTTTCGGGTAAAAACCTGGAAGACAGCAAGTCCCAGCTTTTACATGGATTTTTTTGTAATATAGTGTTCTCTCAAGTAGGAGTTTAGACTACATGATTTCTAATAATAACAATTCTCTTATAAGAGGCTCTGCAATTAATAAAGCATTTATACAGTGGATTATCTCTCGTAGTCTTACACAAATTTTGATAAAGTAGGTATTGCCATCTCTACTTTGCAGATAAAGCTTTTGAGACTAGCATCGATTATGTGCCTCCTAGAAAAGCAATCTTATCACTTTTTGATCTTAGAACGCCTTTCTCCTAAAATATTGTTTCTATAATGATTTCTCAGAATATGTATTTAATTATCCAACAACCCTTGAAAATGGCCTTCTCTATGCTAGGCACTCTGCTAGGAAAATAAAAATAAGTGGCAGTTGATGTGCTCACTGAATGAGAGCGATAGTCATGCAAATTAGTCATTTCTGTCCAAGGTGACACATGTTATAAAGGAGTCAGGCCCAAGGCAGGGTAGGATCTAGGGGTTAAAGGAAAATATCAGAAAGGCGGAGGTGCTCGGGTAAGATTTTAAGAGGTCAGTAGGGGTCATTTAGGTAGATAGAATTTTCATGACAGGAAATATCAGTCCTGTGCTAATGCCTACGCAACAGCTTTTTGCTCAGGTTTTCTCGTGGTCACTGTGAATTCTCTTGGCCAGAACAGACTTCATTAACCAAAGTAGAAATGCAGCACGTATGAAAGCTGTGTCCTCATTTAGTTCTTTTATCGGTTTCAGTGCCTTTTTCCAGGCAGGGGACAGACTTGCTCTATCAACATCAAAAAGAAAATAGTCTTGGTCACTCTCTAGTCCTTAAGTAATTTGCTTGCCGCCTACAGACTGGCATCAAGATAGCAGAGGACTTGGACTGTGTCTGGTCTGCGCTATCTCTGGAACTCAAGGCAGGTAACACAAACTGACTCCTTTAAAAAATAAATGAAGAGAGGCATAAAGGGATTATGATCATTATTTTTAAAATATATGTGGAGGAGAGGTAAATTTTGATATGATACAAGTAAAAAGTTTAGCATCATGTTACATTTCTTGAAAATGAGAGGAGGGGAGGAATAAATAGAAAGAAGAGAGGATCGAACGTCCCTTTATTGACAATGTCATTCAGTGAACTCTATGAATCCTGACTGGAAACATACTGTCACAGCCTCTTGCATTAGAAGAGAGAGGTATTTGATTGAGAAAATAGCATGAATGCTTCAGAATGCTAACCACTTCCATGCTCCAAAGCCTAGATAGGGTAATACCAGGGGCTCTGCTTGCCCAGATCTTTGCCTCAGTTTCTCTCCTTTGACAGGGAAAAGTCAGATATCACAGGAACGCTGATTTTGTCACACCCTCTGAGGTCCTGGGAAATGAAGTGCCTCGTGAGACGAAGGCATTATTAGAAGGGAGAGTTCTCACAAAATACCTTCTCACTTGCTGCCTATCCACTGTGAGGTAGAGTGTTAGGAAAACTCCTGCTAACCCAGCATGACCCAAAGCAGGACTTTCCCCTGACCCTTCCTTCTCCCCCTCGTCTCCCCTCTCTTCCTCCTCTACCCTGCATCGTTTCTCTCCCTTCTCATCAGGATCTCAGAATTTATATCATGAGCGATCTCTCAGTCATAGATATTGGTTAACAGTCTTAAAGTACTCTCAGGGTGGATTTTCCAGCTATATCCTCTGAATGTTATTTTGTTCAAGTGTAGCAAAATATTACAGCATATGGTAGAAGGGGCCTCTCTTTAGCGTGGGCTGAGGATGGTTTCCTTCAGAAGGGAAAAAGGGGCAGGCAATTTGTGCCATGTTAAAATGGACACCGTAGGTTTATGCTCTGTAAGAACCTAGCAACCTCTGTAGAAAACTGGGCTTTTTTCTCCCCTCATGTTCAGAATTGACCTTTTTGAATTGAGCCAAGCAACCACAGGGAGCAAGTCCAGTTTTGATAAGCCAGACCAAGGCCAGGGGCCATTCCTAGTGCCCAGAGCATAGTGTCACTTGAGCGTGAGTGAGGGTTGGTTCCCCGATGGAAAATCAGGACTCTGTGCCAGAATAAAAATAATGGCTCTATAAGCAAAAGAACAAATACCCACTGTCATGAATGATCATTTTAGACTTGAAACATTTGCTTGTGCATTTCTTTCTGCCTAGACAGAACGTTCTTATAGTTTCTGCCTTTACAGAGGATACCTATCCTTATAAGTCCTATTACTATCCATCCACCTCCTGCCATGAGCCTTCTCTGATGCCTGCTGTCTGTGCAGTGTACCACGTGTCCTTGTGTGTCATGTGACCACAGATGTGTGTCCGTAGTCATCCCCTCCTATGTGTGAGCAACTAACTCAAAGGCAGGACCACTCCTATAAATTACATTATTAACTCCTGAGTTTTCATCTGCATGCAAGTGAATGAATGACATTAGAAATAAACAGAGAAGCCAAAATAATAAACAGGTGAAACAGAGTCTGGTATGATAGAGGAATGGTGTCAGTAATACTGTCCTGGCCTAATTTCTGATTCTGAGATTTCTTCCAATGCCGAATCATGTGCTGTGAGCGCACATTACAGCACTGTTCACTACCTCTCCCCTAACTGAGGTTTAGTGGTCATTGCCCTTAAGACTGTTGGTAAGGGAACCTTGAATCATGTCACAAAATATTTTAAGACAGCCTTAACAACACCAGAATAAAATTAGGGACATAAATTTTTGACCTGAAAGGAATCTTAAATTTACCAGAATTAGAGTCTAGTCTCTTAAATTTGTAACATAAGACACTTGGGTCTAGATATCCACATATGTCTTCGATTCTTTTACCCTTTCAGGGTCTTCTATGCCAGCCAATTGATAATTGTACCTCCTCCAAACTCCCCACAATTAATCATACTACATATTTCATATGTTTATATAGTTTGATTTTTTTTTCCATTAGGGTGTAAACCAACAAAGGTGAGAATTTTTGTTCTGACTTCCCTCCCTTACTGTGGAAGAAGTCAATTTTACCATTCATTTACAAATTCATTTAAATATTAATGATTACTAAATGGGCCTGTTTTTTGACTCCACCTTTGGACTGATTTAACATCTGCCTGGTTCTTCATTAAAAATATCCTTAACACGTGCTCATTTTGTATTTGTATGACAGTCCTGATTTTGCCCTTTTTTGAAAATTATCCTTTAAAAGTTCACTGCTGTATCTTGAGCCTTAGAATAATACTTGTCACATACTAGGCGTTAATAAGTGTTTGCAGACTATACGAATAGTTTAAGTCAGCAGCTTTGACTAGGAATGCACATCCTAGTCCCAGATGGGTTTAGAACTGACTCTAGCCACGTTGTCAAGTTCAGCAGGTTTTCCTTTGGCAATACACTAAAACCTCTTTTTCTACTTCCCAAGGTCACCATCTACCAGTGTCTAAAAAAAGACTTTGTTCTTTGTCAGTGATTCAGACCCTCATTCAATTATATATAAACTTTACACTAAGACATTAATAAGCGGTAAAAGACTAATGTGTTAACCTTCTAGGGGTTTTATATTTTTCACAAAAATTAGATAAATAATATGGACTTAGTATATTATTTAACACCCCGTTACCCCTCCCCCCATACACATGCAATTTGAAGCTGCTAACAAAAGGTAGAATTATTTCTAGACTTGACCAGCAACTGCTAGAGAATGTTTTTCATAACCCTTTACTCCTTCAAACTTAGGTAGCATTTTACAGAGGGCTTGTATTTAAAGTCAAAAAAATTTAATCTCAAGGGTCCTTTAAGGTAGGTGGTATCATCTCTATTTTATACATGAGGAGAATAATCTTGGGAGGTAAACTGTTTTTCCAAGGTGATAACAACTAGTATTTAAACCTTATAATTCCTTTACATTTGTGCATATGAGCAGCATGTGACAAGCTTGAGTTTTCTAATTTTCTGCCCAGAAAAAAATGTCCAAGGCTATTTTATGGTTGTCTAAAGTACTCTGGTGATCTTGACACTTCCTTTCAGTATTATGCCTTTGGAAAAATAAAGAACAGAATTTTGATCAAAGGTATACTTTCCTAATATAAACAGCAGAAATTGAGACATTTTGTGAATATAACCAAAGGACTAAAAAAAAAAAACAAAACTTTAAACATTAATTTCAAAGAAACATCTTAAAACAATATGATTCTTGATTTTTGAGCATGTTAATAAATACATGTATTCTCATACAACCTACCTTTATATGATCCTAGAATTACCATTATGGAGATGTGTCTAGTCTGTTCCATTGCATGTAAAAGTGTTCTGCATGTAATCATCCAATTATTCCAAGCTGTAGCATTCCACATAATTCAATGTTATAGAAACTTCTGTTTCCAGGAAGATAGAAGTAATTTTCTCTGTGCCTCCCACTAAGGACAATGAAAAATCACTATACATTATACATAAAACAAACATGTGACCTGAGAAGTGGAGAGAACTCAGATCAGCTAGATAGCCTACTCGACAAATTCTATTAGAACGATTTCATAGCCTTGGGTGGGGGTGGGGGAGAGACATTGCTTTAAGTGTCACACCGTATATAAATATTAACTCAGAGTGGATCATGAACTTAATTGCAATATGTAAACCTATAAAAGTTTTAGGGAAGAAAAAACATAAGTATGTAGGGCTAGGTAAACAAGTTCTCAGACTTGACATCAAAACTGCAATTCATAAAAGAAAATAGTAGTAAACTGGACTTCATTGAAATTAAAACGTTTGCTCTTTGAAAGACTCCATTAAGAGGCTGAAAAGAAACTGCAAATTGGAGAAAGTATTTGCAAATCATATTTTTACAAAGCAAGAAGTCTTTAGAATATATAAATAACTCTCTAAACTCAACAGTATAAAAGCAAACAATTTAATTAAAAAATGGGAAAAATATATAAAGATACTTTTCACCAAAAGGGGTATACAGGTGGCAGATAAGCCTATAAAACGATTTTTAACATCACTAGCCATTAGGAAAATCAAATTAAAACCACAGTGAGAAATCACACACTTATCAGAATGGGAATGGCTAAAATTAAAAAAAAATATATATATATAGGGATGACATCAAATACCGATGAGAATGTGGCAAAACTGGATCACTCATACATTGTAGATGGGAATGTAAAATAGTATAGTTACTCTGGAAAACCGTCTGGCAAGTTTTTTTTCTTTAATCATCCACTACTGTATGATACAGCAGTTACACTACTTGGTATTATCCCAGAGAAGTAAAAACTTATGTCATACAAAAACCTGTACACAAATGTTTCTAGCAGTTTTATTCATGACAACTCCAAACTGGAAACACCTCAGATTCAGTAGGTGACTAGTTAAAGTTTGGTACATACCATGAAATACTACCTAGCGATAAAAAGAAACAAAGTATTGATATATGCAACAACCTGTATGACTCTTCAGAGATTTTTTCTGACTGGAAAAAAAAGCCAATCCCCAAAAGTCACATACTATGTGATTTCATTTATATAACTTTCTTAACATGACAAAATTTTGGAAATAGAGAACATGGTATTGGTTGCCAAGGAGGGGTAGGAGTGAGAGGGGGTAGGTGTGTCCATAAAAGTGTAATATGAGTGATCTTGTGATGATGGAGATGTTTTGTATCTTGATTGCAACAGTGTTGGTATCTTACTTGAGACATGACACTGTAGTTTTACAAGATGTTATCACTGGGGAAAGCTGCATAAAGGGTATGAAGGGTCTCTTCATATTATTTCTTAACATGTATGTGAATTAAAAATCATACAATTTTTTTTTTAAGTTTTATTGAAACATTTAAAAATTGTAATACTACCAAATAAAGGGTTTAAGGATCATCAGTGTTTGGTAAGTGGCAGGTTAACTAATGGTACATAGGTTTCTTGCTTAGTGATCTCCAGAGTGCTCGGGGGATCTGTGTCTGCCCAGGAGGAGCTATGGTGTGTAGCACTTCCCAAGCTTGTTTTGATCATGGAACACATCATTTAAGAGTATTACTGACCTCTTGTTGAAACAGTATGCTGAGAACCATACCTCTATTTTTATTCTTATAATAGTCATAGCAAAACAGCTAATAGACACTGAGAGTTTTCCATGTCCCAGACCTGTTTAAGTTAATTTTCTGTGGCAAGCCCATGGAATCCTTGTAAGAACTCTTCATGTTGAGGAAACTGAGATGCTGATGCTCAGGTCACACTCAGAGATTGTGATGTGGTAAGTCTGGCGTGTGCTCAGGGTCTTTGGAATTTTAAAGCCTCACAGGTGATTATGATATGAAGCCAGCATTGAGCAAAGCCCCAGTGGGGATCCTCAAAGAGGGATCTGTAGACTGGCAGCATCGTCACCATCTGGCACTTATGCAGACTATCAGACCCCACTCCAGAGCAACTGTCATTATCTGCATTTGATCAAGTCTCAGGTCATTCATATCCATTAAATAGTACCGCTCTAAATAATAGCTAGTAAACATTGTAGAGATTTGAATGCAGATAGTCTGACTATAGTGTTTCTGGTTTTAAAAGTACAATATTGAGCATTGCACTAAACAGGCATTTCACAATGCAAGAGTAGGGAACATTGACTCCAATATGGAAACAGATGTTTCTATTTTTTTCTCCTCAGCTGTTTAGTTCTGTTGTTGGGTTGGTGCATTTAGTGCAGGCACCATACATTACAAAGACCCATAACAGCATCTGAGAGGACACGCAGTGGAGGAGGTTCTGGGAAGCTCTTTAAATGAGAAAAGAGAAGAAGACAAGAATGTCAGGGTTGCCATATAGGAGAGAATGAGCCCAGAATGCAATGCAGGAAGCAGGTGCAAATGTAGGGTAACTACCTGAACAGCTATTAGTAGTCACTCACGTCATCATTGGATATCAGTGCTGGTGGGTCATTCCTGGTTATTGGAGTAGAAGCTAACTGACATTTGCTGTGAAGTTACTATGAAGAGAATGGAAATTTTTGATGACTGTACAGTCCTTATAACTCTTAAGTCTTTGTACCAGCTAGATTAGATATGACTCTGTCCACTAGTAGTCCATAATGTAAAAAAAAAAAAAAAAAAAATCCTCTTTCTCTTCATGCCCCTTTCCATCCATTTCATCTTTCCAATTTAGTTTGTATAGAACATTAAATTAGATATTGACTAGAAACAAATGAGACAATTTCTATGCATCAGGAACATAAAACCAGTAGAAAAGAGTGGTATAGAAAACTATTATATAGAACATAAAGCCAAACAAAATAATCAGTAGAGATGAAAAAGTCTTCAGGAATGCAGAAAGGAGTATTTTCATATTACATATCAGGGGAGGGATTAGAGCAGGCTTCACAGCGGAAGGCACATTTGTTCTGAGCCTTGCTATGTACTAAGATCGTAGAGGGTTCGAAAATGTTTTCCTACTAAGAGGTGCACTTTGACTAAAGGTGTGAAATTGATGACAGTGCCCAAACATTAGTTGCATTGTAAGAGTTAGGGAACAAAATGAGGTTGAGAAGGGTAGGAAGAAAGAACACTGGGAGCTTTTGAGCATCAACCTATAAACACAGAACTTTGTTCTGTGGTCAGTGGGGAGCTCTCGAAGATGTTAGAAGCCATGACTGGCCATAGCTAAGAACAGCGAGAACTTGGATAAACACTACCTGAGCTGGTATCCTAACTCTGCCACTCGCTTGCCACAAGTCAGGGAAAAAGTCCTCACCTTTCAAAGCCTCGGTTTAAAACATTTGTACAGCAAGTCTCCCTCATAGGGTTGCTGTAAGGCATAAAAAAATTCATGTGAAGCTCTGAGCATAGTGCTTGGCATGCAGTAAATTCTTGATAAGTACTTTAATAGTGATAATTACCTGAGTGTTGGAAGATAACCCTGATAGTGACGAAGTAGGTGTGTGGAAATGGAGCTTACAAGGAGTCATAAAGTCTAAGGACCCTCCTATCTGTTTGGCCTCCCAAGGAGGTTGAATAATGCCATCTAGGAACCTCAGGTTCAAAGTTAGCAGAAATAGTTTCACATTCTTCTCATGTTTTACTTGCCCTGTACATCAGTTGGGCTCCCATGGGCAGATTTAAAAGTGATGAAGTCTATTTTATTGCATTAAAAAAAATCTATTGATTTACAACCTTAGCAATTCCAGAAGTATCATAACTACAGCTTACAGAGCAAGTGGATTTGGGTGTAGAGGGTGATTTCTCTTTGTCAGAGAATTACGTAGAAACAGAATAAAGCTTATGGAGTATATTTGGACAACAGTACTACAGAATCTACAATGAGATACTTTCTTGTGTCAAAATATCTTATGGACAGTGTTTCTCAGCAGGAGCTTTGCTAGGCTTCGGGAAGGAAACTTTCAACCTTGCAGGGCTATATTGAGCAATGAGGATGTTTTGAGTCCTGGCCATGCTCATTAAATGACAGCATCACTCCTAAACCCTGGTGATGACACTCCACCTTCTGCAACATAAACAAAAGACAGATTTCCAAAGGTCTCTAGGTGGTGGCAGGGAGGTACACCCCTATTTGAAACTATTATGAAGAAGCTGTTTGTTAGAGAAAAGGCTAGTTAAATGTCAGTTCTACCTGACTGTGGCTTATTACAAGAGATGGAACTTAGCGCTCTTACCCTGAACCAGAAAGTTACTCCTTCTGATGCCTCAGTCTCTGTAAGATAGGGGGAAAAAACTAACAAATTTATCGAGTTCTTACTATGCAGGGGTATGATAATGCTGCTATCTGAAGTTTTATCTGAGAATTGGCTCTTTGGCATCTTGTCTGGGACATAAGTGCTCAATAAATTTTTTTACTACATTTAATCAAATCTAAGATGCCATGGGTTGTAAAATGCACCATCACTTCACATACACTAAGGAAGAAAAAATGCTGCCAAATAAATGGTGACACACTGCTCTTATCATTTAGAATATCTATAGACGTATGTCACTATATAGGCTTCAGATTTATTTGGAGACATTTTCATCCTATATTGCTTTTGTGTGTATTTTGAAAGAAAATATGAGCAGGTAAGCTATTGCTAAAACTTCCCATTCCGAATTAAATTTTCGCGGATCACTCTTAACTCAGTCATCAATACTGCTTCATAATCTCTGTCAGCCAAGCCAGACGTGAGCTGTACCAGATCTTTACCACACAAAACCACCCTCTCTGCCATCAAGAGCTATTGACATGAAGCATTTTCAAAGAATCTGTAAAAGAATAAAAAGCATAGGTGCCGGGTTCTGACGGTCGCTTTGTGACTCTGCAGAGCAAACCTCCTTGCAAGGCTGGTTTCAGGAATATTCGAAAACAATTCACTTTGTACTTTCCCTCCCTCCACCATTTGCTCCTCCTGGTTAAAAGAGTGTTTCTCCATTGCCTTCAGGATTTTCTTCTCAAGTGCTGACGTCCATTCTGCAGTTCCGAGGCTTGCTTACTCATTTGATGTTTCTGCAACCCAGGCAGTGAGAACTTTAGTGCAACTCAAGCCTGGCTCAGCTCACAGATTAGAGAGCATATGGATTGCAAAGAGCATCCTCATTTCAGAGATGTTAACAGGCAGAAAAAGTTACATCTTTGAAAAGATGAAATATGGTCATAAAAATGTGCATTGTTTTAATGAAAGAAAAAGGATATAAGACGTACCTACGTATGTGAATTAATCTTATGAATTCTCTTGCAAGTGAGACCTGTTACTCAGTCTTATCTACAAACCAGCACCTGGAAACTTGTTAGAAATGTGGAATCTTGGTCTCTATCCCGGATTACTAAATTAGAATATGCATTTTCACAAGATCGTCAATTGATGGTTATGCACATTAAAATTTCAGAAACGCCTGTCTTATTTTTGATATCAGATGTATTCTTTGACCGGTCTGCTTCAAATGGGGTTTCCCTGTACACACTGACACACTGTCCCCAGCTTGGTGTCCTCTCCTCTTCTGCTAATTCAAGTCACATAGAAGAACCTTAGTGGAACATCTTCTTGTGTTGGTTTTAAAAACAGATGTTGTTATCATTTATCCTGTTCACCTGTTTCATCACACTTCATGGGGACAAAAAGGAACTGCTTCAGCAAAAGTTCACCCACAGCTGTGTGTCCTTTTATTGAAGACACAAAGCCAGCAGGAGAGGCAGATTCCTCAATAACTGCCTGCTCTGAGAGCTGCCCTTTTTCTGGCCAGCATTCACAAACTGCACCACACATAAACCCTACCCACACTGGCGGGCTCATAGACTGTCCTTTCCTGGTTTGGCTTTCTACATTTCAGCAGTTGAGTTGGCCTTTTAAAATTGGAGGTTGGAAAGAGTGGCTGAGAAGGGGGACAGAGGAAAGCCGAGAGGCATCATTCCAGAAACAGCGTGTGTGTGTCTCCACCTCATTTAACACCTTCTGTTTGAAAATTCACTGTCTGCCCTGAAAACAGGCCACGGCCTCTGCTTTTGCTCTTCTCTGTATTTCAGGGCCAGTCGTCAGCTATGTTAATAGAATCAGAGGACTCAAAACTTATATTTTGCAAATATAAAGTGTCAGCTAGTGGCCCACTTAAAAAAGCCTCGCCTTAGGGAGCTTCTGCAAGCTAAATAGGGTCACTCTGGTTCAGAGTCAGAGAGAGGGGTGGTGGTTTGGGAGTAGAGACCAGCTTCAGCTTCTGAATTTCTCCCTGGGTTTAGCTATGTTTGGGGTTAACAAGGTGATCCTACGATGTTGCTTTCGTAAAGCTATCTGTAGCATCATCAACATTCATTTTCCTAGAAAGTAATTCTCTCCTTTTGAGAGAATGGGAATTACCTTTGGAATCACTGTTCCTCTGATAGTTGCCACACGCCTTCTTCATTCCGTATTATTTCATTCATTCTCTTCATTTGTCTCTTCATTTGTACTTCTTGCGTGTACAGCATTGGGACAGCTGGGAAGAAGACAACCAAGGAAGTAGTCATAAGAAAGCATAGGCATGTCGTGATATACTTAGGGCTTCCGAAATGTCACAAGTGTGCTCTATATATTTAAAAATGGAAGAATAATCGTCAAAACCGTTTGAACAGAATTGGGATTTTTTGGAAGTTTTTTCTTGTTAAGTGGCTGTCCCTTTAAGAATTTGTTTCTGGTTAAGCAGCTCTCCTGCAGTCTCTGTTCCCTACAACAGACCAGGGATTAGAAACCTTGTGGCCATCCCACTCTTAGATGGCAGGGAAGGCTTCCCAGGAAAGACGATCTCCAGCTGAGAACTGGATGAGGAGGACTTGCTACTAACGCTAGGCCACAGGAAAAGAAAGAACGGCAGGGAAGAGGAAGGGAACAGCCTGTGCGACTGTCTTCAGAACTGGTTTTAACAGCACCTGAGAGACTAAATACGGTGACAAGTGTATTCGTTTCCTAGAGCTTCTGTAACAAACTAGCAAAAACTGGGTGGCTTAAAACAGCAGAAATGTACACTCCCACAGTTCCGGGAGCTAGAAATCCGAAATCTCGCTCCCTCTCCCAGCTTCTGGTTGTTATTGCCAGTTCTTGGCATTCCTTGACTTGCAGCTGCGTAACTTCAACTGCTGCCTCCATCATCACAGGGTCATCTTCCCTCTGCTTTTCCGTGTCTTCACGTGGTGTTCTCTTCCCTGTGTGTCAGCCTCTGTGTCTCTTCTCTTGCAAGGACACCAGTCATATTGGATTAAGGGCCCACCGTACTCCAGTATGACCTCATCGTCATTTAAATCTTAATTATATCTGCAAGGACCCTATTTCGAAATAAGGTCCTATTCACAGGTAACAGAGTTTAGGATTTCAACATCACCTTTTGGGGGACACAGTGCAACCTGCAACAACAAATGTCTGCACAGACCAGCAAAATCAGTAGTTCTGCTAAGACAAAAGTGCTGGGATAAAATATGAGATTTCAAAGGTACTGAGGCAACATTCAGCAGTGGTGGATCCTCAGGCCAGTACTTCAGACTCTTTGTGCTATAGTTTTGTCATCAGTAAAACAGCAGTAGTAGCTCCCATCTTGTCTCAGAGTCACTCATGAGCAAATATGAAAATGACTGTAAATACTTGGCTCACAGTCCAGTAATCTGTAAATGCTCAGTATTAGCTACTTACGATGCTCTCCCTAGACACCACCCTGACCCTTCCTTGGACTTCAGTTTCCTCACATGATTCGGATCATGTTAGCTGGCCTTGAGGAGGGCAAACCGCTCTGAGATGGAGAGGATGCTAAAATGACCAGGAGGAGGAGGACCACATGACCTTCCCTTGTGTCCTCTACAGTCAAAAGAGAAACAGGAAGGAGAAGAGGCTGAGCAGAGATGGCCTATTCTATCATACTCTTTCAGCTTCTCCCAGCTGACTCCAAGGATGCTAGCTGCCCGATAGAAGGGGGCATCATGCACAGGGAAAGTTCTGCTTCCACACGTGTTGTCAGCAATGTAAAACCACCAGGTATGTTCAAGGCTCTGTTATCTCCCTCTGTTGCCATGCTTTACAGGAATAGCATATTTCCTTATTTGAGGTTGGCAAGAATGGGCACCAGTGGCTCAGTCTTAAACAGCTTCATCAGAAACTCATTTCTCAAAGTAACGAGTGAAAAGTATTCTGCATTTTTAAGAGGTGAAGGAGGTAGCCGGGGGGATGACGCAGGAGTAGTGGTAGGATGGTAGCACTGTTCTTGCAAAACGAAAGCCTGAGGGGCCTTTCAGTTTACCAGCGTGGTCACTGGGGATTGACGGCAACCTCAACAATGCTACAGAATATGCTCCCTTCCCTTAACTAGGGGGGATGAGAGCAGAAGTGCTTTCTGCTTTCCTTAAGCAAAATGGTTGTGAAGACAAAGTGCCTCCAGGCTGATGATTTTTAAAAGACTGGAGCTGTGAACCCAAAAGGCAAAGGCACAGGCAGTGTGGGCAGGGATGGGGGGATGGAAATGGAGGTGTGGATAGCAAAGAAACCTTGGAATCCTAAGGGTGCTACAGCTGGATGGGTGCTTGCAGACCAGATGCACCCTACCGGAAGGCCTAAAATTTCATGTGCTATCTTGACACCTGTGAAGCCGATAGGGCTCCAGACACCTAACTGTGAGGTGTCCCCATTTCCCACCAGACACACTCTGCACCGTTGAGAAAGTCTCCCTACTCACGTAGTTCTCCTGTGAGCTGGACCAGCCACACCACATCCGGTGTTCGACCTCCCAGCCTGCCTGTGATATAATTCAAACAAGCCAGTCGTATTCTCCCACGGGAACCAGGGGCACTTCCCCTTCTTGTCACTACAGAGCTTGCCTTCCACAGCCGCTGCTGGTTCACTCTCTCCTGAGGGCAGCCCTGGTGTGGCCGTGCACAGTGTGCAGTGTCCTGCTGCCCTGGGCTGTGAGGATATATGACTAACAACCTGCCATCGATCTTATCTGTCCAATGATAGGTGCCATGGGTTTGGCCATCTCAGAACTCTAGGGCAGGACACCTTTACTCACCAATGAGGTAAAGAGTTGATGAATGGAACACTCATATCTGTCTGTTTTAGAAGTATAAACTGAGAGCTAGACAGACAGAAGTGGTTTTGCAAAGGTTGCTCAAGATCTAATAGTAGGGACTATGAAAGTATTAAAAAATAACAACTAGTATTCTTATTCAGTGCTCAGCACTCTTAAGCATTTGCTTTCCATGTATTATTTGATTTAATCCTCACAAGAACCTCCTGTAGTATCAATCCTCATTATTATTAACATTATATTTGTAAGGCAATTTGGCACAGAGGTGTTAGGCAACTTTCCCAAGGTCACACAGCTGGTGAACAGCTGCAATTCAAACCCAGGGTCTGGATGACTTAACTACATTCTTGGCACTGCATTAAATTCTTTTTGCAGATTATTATTTTAAAAGCTGTTATCTTTACAAATTTTAGAGAATTTCACTAACTTGCTCAAGGTTACAAAGTAATGAACGGTATAATCTGAACTTGAACTTCGACATCCTGACAACTGTGCCCACCCTCCTGTCCACATTGTTTGGAAATCCGACGCCTCTGACCCTAACCAGTGGTCAAACATGCCGTGTTGCTGGAGGGTTGCATGGAGTGAATGAAAACAAAAAGTCAAAGAGATGACATTACAAGAACTCAAATAGGGCTCTAAAGGAAACTATTTTGATTTCTCTTTTCCTTCCCTCCTTTTATGTACTTTCATTACAGGGGCTCTATCCACATCTATGATTGTTTTATAACATTTTATAGAACAGTTACTATTGTACTAAGTATTTTATGTTAGCTATTGTCTCTATTTTATAGATATATAAATGTCTACTTGTTAGCTATGTAACTCTACTCTTTAACTCTTTATCTTAGTAGTCAAATAATTCACACCAACCTTTTCAGCTTCCAAACTTAGTTGTTTAAATTGGAATTCTGTCACTTACCAGAGCATATAGTCTTGAAAATTTATTTAACCTTCCCGAGATTCAGTTTCATATTACATATGGAGGCAGTTACAATAGTAGCCCCCGATAGGGTGGCTGAGAAAATTAATAAGATGTTGCATGGTAAGCACTTAAGTGATGCCTAGAATGCAAAATCACTTGATGACTGATAGTCCAGTATTCCTAGTCCTTCAGAGGCAAATGGAACCTTAAGAGTCATGCACTTTGACTTCCTCATTTTCTAGATCTCTGAGTGGGGAGGAAACTGGTTCAAGATCCCACAGCAACTAGCAATGCCTGAATCATGCATGGTAAAATTGTGATATTAGTATAATTAATATTTTTCTCCTTTTTAATAGGGCTTATGGTATATCACAAACACAGTGATCCCCTTGCAGGTCTGGGGATGGATAAAGAACATTTGCTATTAATTACTAGTCAAACTCTGTGACTTACATAGGAAAGTGGACTGATTTTTCTGGGCTGTCTTGTCTGCCTACATCCTATTCTTTGGAACTTCTGGGAGCATATGCTATTACTTTCCCCCTTCCAGTTTCCTTATCATTTCCTTACAAAGATTTAGTAGGTGAGCAAACACCTTGGCAGTGAAACAAGTCTGAATGACTTCATAGTTTTCCTTAGGCTTGGCTCTTGCAAAGTTGCTGGAGACAAAGGCCAAGAGCAGTGAGCCTGGTGTGATGACAGCCTTGACGTTGTATACTCAACAGCTGGCCAGTTCCTTGAGGGTTAGAAGGAACTCAGTCTTTAATCAAATGAATGGCTGAAAAAATGATGTGTTCATGAGTTTATTCCAGTTCAATGAATTATAAGTGGGGCTCAGTGTATGCAAGACCATGTGTTGGTTAGAACATGTTCTAGTTGCTGGTTAAAACTCTTGCATGAGTGCCTAAAGGCAGCCAGAAGTGACATACACGTGTACTAGTCAGCATGACAAAAAGTGGTGGGTTCCTATGCTTTTTTTTGTATAATTCTTAATTGCTTTCTCTACTTAAAATAATACATGCTTGTGGAAAAAAGTGATAAGTACAAATATATTACAGAAAATATATTTGTACTTATCACTTTTATTGGCTGACCTTTCAATGTCATGGAATCTCTTTCCTACCTTTGTTTATCTGTTTCTCCACGGCTTCTAAAGTAGATCTGGGCTCATGGTAGTAGCTCAATACATGAATAGAGGGAAAACTTCACTGCAATTTTCAAGTGATAGATTTTGAGTCAAACATTAAAACTGTGGACTTTATTTTAGAGTGGTGCAGAAACTCTGTGACAGTGACTAATCCTGTGATTGTGGCTCAAAATTTTTTGAGCCTCTTTCACCCCATTTGTGAAATGGGAATAATATCTACTGTATAGAGCTAATGTAAAGATTAAATGAAATGTGAAGATTATTTGAAGCCCTAACCACAATGCCAGACATAGTAGAATCTAGTTCGGAACAGCTGGGGAAGAACGTGCTTGTCTATCATCCACTAGATTTATTTTTTTCTTGTCCCTCTGAACTGGTGAGATTTAATGAGTTCCTAGCTTATCTTTTCTAACATAGAGATGCTAATATTTAATAGCCCACAGATCTTGTAGGAATTCTTTTGATAAAATGAGAGAACATTCAGAAGAGAAAAGTTCATTTGAAAATAATTTAGAGTTGTAGCCCAACTCATAATTACTTGCAGGTGACATTCTGTATCAACTACAAAATCTCAGAATTCCTTTTTCGGCTTTTAATCCACATCTCGACTATCTCCCAGCTGTCCATTGGGTAGGAATTAAGTTAATCTAATCAAAGTTAAATAATTGGAAAAGACAGCAAATAGGTCCCTAGCAACACATATATTCATTAGCAACAAATTGAGTTTAGTTTGAATTTACAACACATTGTAGCAGAAGGGATTCTTGGATGACATTGACAATGACTGTATTGAAGGAACGAATGAGTAAAAGGAGTTTCTTGATCTTGGCCTAGTCCGTCAAAGTCTCTTCTAACTCTGAGAATCAAAGTTTCTGTAAGTCTGAGTTCCTCTGCTTCTTAAAAATTAGTTTAAATTACTGGAAAAATAAAAAAAAATCAAGAGATAAAATAAAGAACATGTGATTTTCTTTTCTTTATCTAAAAGGTAGGGGCAATGTTTTTCTCCCTGCACCTGGCAAAGCCACAGGAAGGAGAGAAGCAGTAGATTCTCTGCAGGGCAAATTGGCCTCACTTTTCTCTGCTAATGCACATTAATGCCCCACCGGGGAACTCTCTGATTTTTCCAGTGGTGTACATTTGCACAGTTGGGCTCATATTTTTCTCTCAAGTGCACTGGTGCTCACACCAACGCTAATAAAATACTGAAGCTGAAACAGACACGCTGCTTGCTGAAACCTCATTCCTATGTTCTTGGCAGTTACCTGTAGGGCCCTCAACCTCTGTTACCAGAGAGACACAGAGGAACCCTGTGTCCACAGCTCACAAAAGGGTATTTGCACCTTAAGATATGGCACTTGAATTTGTCTTTTGAGAGATTACTAAAGCCAGCCCTGACCATGAGTGTTACTCTTTTTCTTGAGCACATTAGGGTTCTGAAAACTTTCTAACTAGGGTTAGAAAACTTGCAACTAAAGTTCTAACTGATTGAAGTGTCATCTGTGTGTTGGGCCCTGACCGAGACTCTGAGAATTCTATAGAAAGTGACCATTGGTGCATGTCCCATGGTATAGATGGTTTAGAGGAGCAGACACATCAATTAAGGAAGCACATTAATGAATGCATATTTCCAAAACAGATCTACTCCAAAAAACAGTACACAGTTCAGTGATAATTTCTAACAGCTTGGAAGAGAACAGTCGTAAAGGCATCCCTTAGAAAGTAATACATGAGCTTAAATGATTAGAAGTTAAGTAGGTGAACAGAAAAGGCAAATAGAATTCCAAAGAGAGGAAGGAGAACAGTCGAGAGAAGATGTTGCACAAATGCCCTGTGGTAGGAGAAAGGCATAGTCGGGGGTGGAAAAGAGGTCCGTGTAGCAGGCTGTGAGAACAAGGAGGAAGGTGGTTGGGGTCGCTGGCTGGACAGACAGGTAGGGTGGATCACATAAGGCCTTGGAGGCCATGTTCAGGAGTTTTGTCTTTATTGTAAGAATAATGGAAAGCCATGTAGTTCCTGCTCTTATATTGTAAATCCAAGGCTCATAGAGGTAAGATATATTTGTCCAAGGCTGCATGTCTCTTATACGGCAAAGTCGGGTCCAGACCTCATGCTTCTGATGCCCGGTGACCTACAGAAAGAACCGTTGCTGGTCCATAGTGTTTGGAACATCCCAACAGAACAAAGACCTTAAATGGACTTGGGAAATCACAAAGTTGCCTTGGATGTGCATCCCAACATAACACATTTTATGTGTGAAATTGCTATAATTACACCTATGACATATCCTTTGACATCTAAAAACACATCTACCAACAAGTGATACCCTTAAAACTTCATGCCCATTCAGATGGTTATTATTTTTGAAAAGCAACAAAATAATAAGCTGGTGAAGATTTAGAGAAATTAGAACCCTTGAGCATTGCTGGTGGGAATGTAAACTGGTATAGCTACTGTAGCTAACAGTATGGTACTTCCTCAAAAAATTAAATGTAGAACTACTGTATAATCCAGTAATTCACTTTTAGGTATATACTTAAAAGAATTAAAAGCAGAGATTCAAACAGATGCTTATGTATTAATATTCAAAGCCAAAAATTGGGAACAAGCAAAAGTCTATTAACACATCAATGGATAAACAGAATGTGGTATATACATACAATGGAATATTATGCAGCCTTCTAAAGGAAAGAAATTCTGATACATGCTACAATGTAGATGAACTTTGAAAACATGATGCTAATTAAATTAAGCCAGATTTTTGAAAAAGGACAAATTTTATATAATTTTACTTACATGAGATACCTAAACATACCTCAGCATTATCTTTTTAGGTTAAATTATTTAGACAGTTATTTATATTTCTACATTAAGTTTTACACCGGGGTTCCTCAGCTCTGGTTTCCCATCCTTGAGGGTCTGATTCCTAGAGAGGAAGAGACCCATGGAAGCAGCAAAATGCACACATTTTATTTCTGTGCAGAGTGTCTGCTCTCTGGGTGACCAGAAGTCTGGACAGTCTTTCAAATGCTGGAAATAAATAATTATGTTTCCCCTACATTGTCTTTCATAGGAAATATCTCTCTGTGTTCAACTGCCTCTGATAAGATGTGTGCTCTAAGCAACTCACCAGAGTGGTGGTTCTAGTGGACCCAAAAGCTACCCTGGTGCTCTTGGAAGCAAACATAGTCCTACAACTGTAATTGGATCAGCATGGAGGGAGGGTGATTATCACTTCCCGCATTCTGGTCACTGTATTTCTCTTAACATGATCTTCAACTTTTTATGAAAGCCACACTTACTTCTGTCATTTCTCATTGAAAAGTTAAATTTGATCTTCTCATTCTTCTGCTAAAATCTGTGATGTTCCATTGTTCTTAGGGAAAAACTACAAAGTTCTTAATGTAGTCTCTAGGGAAAGCATTTAGAGTGATGGAAAAGATGATTTGTGTACTTTTAAAATTTTTTAACCATCCCCTTTTCCCTTTCTACCCAACTTTAGGTAGTTGGCTTCTTTCAGCTTTCATTATTCTTCCTAAAATCCTGCACGTTAAGAGGTTGAAAATATACATTTTGAATCAAAATAAAAATACATCTAACAAAGCACTTTTAAAGTCTCATTTTTCCCTTTAGAGAATATTGCAACCTCTGTAGCTTAATTCTCTGTCTTGAGATTTTTGTATCTGGAAGAAAATAAGATGTTTTAATCAAATACATTATATTCCCCCAACCCCTCCTTCCCTTAATAATAGTTAAACCCATTAATGTCTCTGGAGACATCCATCTGATAATGAATATCTATGGTAACAAAAGCACTATGTAACCTCTCAGCAGAAACTATGTCATTTTAAAATTCTGAATTAAAACACTAATTTGTTTTAGGGGTGTCTATTGCTCAGACCTCTGCTAGATTCAGCAATGAGATGAAGCTTCCAAAACTATTCTTGCTCCCAAGTAAATAACCTTTGCTATTACAGAACAACAATGCTGTCACAGGTTTGTTTACAATTTAACTAGTACTTTGATGTACATTAGTCCTCTAATTCTTTCAACAGTTTGTTGGAGGTTGTTAGGAACCAGCGCTTCCTTCCAATTTATGGTTGATGAGTCCTGGAGAGTTCAGTGGTTTGCTCCAGGATCACTGCTGGTAGAAAAAATGGCGGGGTCATAGGTTGAGCTCTTCTGATTACTTATCCATTGTGATTTTTGGGAGTAATAGTTAATGCTTTGTTTTTATTGATTATAGAAATAGCATGTTTATTGTAGAAAATAAGAAGAAAATAGGAAAGTGTAAAAGTAAAAATTAGAAATGCTTTTATTCCCACCACTTGGGGAACCACCGTTAACATTTAGGTGCCTTTCCTTCCAGGTTCTTATATATGGATGAGCGTGTACAGTATGTGAATTCTCACAAAATAGGGGTCATATTTATTGCAACGGAATGAGAATAGGTGTGTGGCAATGGTAATGGAGCTATCTCAATGTGCATGTAGCGCATCCTGGGTCTCATTTTCTTCACCTTCTATTTGTTAGGAATGAAGGAACTTCATAGGGTCAGACAAAGGGTCAGCGCCAATTCGGCCCCTTTTTATTTGCCTGCAATTTCAGAGAACATGTTCCCGGGAACAGAGGGAGAGAAATATCTTTCCGGGCCATGTAGATGTAACAAAAACCAGACAGGTAGACCTAACGTAGGACTGTGAAATGTCACGGCAGGTAGTTTCACACAGCCTTCCAGATTGGGCTGGCTAAGGAGTGACCACAGAGGACAACGCAGAGCAATGGCAGGGATGGGCAAACAGGCATGCACTATGATGACAGACTAAGATCTGAAGTCTGCCCTGCAACCTAACTAGCCATGTGCCCTTAGGGGAGTCTCAGATCCTCAGTTATCTGTATATATGGGGATACATATATAATCAACGCAAACCCTTTTTATAGTCTCTGGCATATTGAACACATCTGACGACTGGCAACTTTAAACCCAGGGGAGCATCACACTGCTTGGTGGTGGGGCATGGTCCAGCTTGCTTTTATCGCACTGTGTAGGAGACCCTCCCCTGCCTTAGCTGTCGTTGACATTCCTGGATTCTGGCAGTGGCTGTTCTTATCATGAGTCTCTGCTACCTTGGTCTCTGCCCCCACCACTCCCACATCCTTTGCTAATTCAGCCTTTATGAAAGGCCTGCAGTGAGTTATCTGCTGTGGTATCCACTCTGGGTTTAAAAGGACAGATAATCACCAACTCTTCTCCCTAGGAGTGCAAGCAAAGAAACAAACCAAAAGATGATGTGATATATACCCAAATGGAAAGCCTAACGTGTGGTGCACATGTCTGGTGTAGGCTCACGTGATCGTGTGAGGACTGAGACCTCACCATGAAAGGAAACAGAAACATCCTTCATATTGCCTCAAATATTCAGAAAGAAGAAGAAGCAGGCATGCCATATCTGAGAAGCTGATTAAAAGCCTGAGCACATCATTTGTTTTTCCCTCTGAAAAAAAGAGAAAGATTTACCCTGAGGGCTTGGATCATTGTCCCTGCTTCATTTGGAGAGGGCTGAGTGGTAGGATCATTTGAGGACATATTCTGTAGGACAGCAGAATAGAATCGCCACTCGCCTCCCGTCCTGCCTGCTTGTCTGCCTTCCTTCCTTCATTCTTTCCTTCCTTTCACTCTAGAATGCCTATGTGAACCAGGCTCTGGTGCGTCCACAATAGGATGGTACAGATTTTGCCCTTATAAAGCTTCCAATCTACCATTTGGTACAGAGAAGTAGGTACAAAGTAACAATCTTGCCTTGATGAGAATAAGTACAGAGTCCCATGAGAGAACACAGAAGGGCCACCGCAATCCAACCTGATGAATAAGTGAGTATTTCCTGTAGGACAGGACACCTAAGTTGAGAGCTAAGCAGTAAGCAGGATTTAACCACCATGGGAATGGGAGGGTGGTTATTCCATTCCGGGAACAGCCCATGCACAGGCCAGGAGCTGAGGGGACTGACAAGCCATCAGTGTGAGTAGACACTGAAGCGCTCCCAGCATGGCAGGCTTCAAGTGCACAGTTGTGGACAGGGTGTGCTACATTGTTTCAGTGCTGGGGTCTGGTTGAGATATAGGTCTGCTCTGGCTGTGCCTCGCTCCAAGGGTGTGTGTGAGTCCTCTGGTTACCTTAATTTTCTAGTAGAAAATGAGTAACATCAATAACAGAGTGAGAAGGAGCCCATGAAAAGCTCGGACATATAATCTTTTAGTATGTAATTACCAAGGACTTCATTGTTATGCTAATGCAGGAACTTCCCTTTCTCTGAAGCTATTTAAAAAAAAAAAAAAAAGGCCATGTCACCATTTCTCTGTGATGGTCCAGAGGAGATTGATTTCTCCCACTGGATGGGATTATCTCCAGAGTCCAGTGGCAAATCAGCCAGAGAATTATGTCTGCAGGGATGACTCTGGCTTTTGATAAAGTCAACCACAGAGTCCAATGCCTGGGAATAAATCCAGGTTTGACCTTGTTATCTATGTAATCTAGTGTGGCTTTAGGCAAATTACTAAACTTTTCTGGGATACCCTTTATATTGTGAATAAATCATTCCCAACAGTGTAGGTTTATTATGAGGTTTAAGGAAGATAATGCACCTACGTGCCTAGAACAGTGTCGTGTGTGTGTGTGTATGTGTGTGTATGTGTATGCGTATGTGTATGTGTATGTATATGGACGTACGTGTGCGTGTGCATGTGCGTGCATGTGTAGGAAACCCCCAAAAGAGGTGGTTTTAGTGGAGGCAATTACTCAGCTCCACTGGTTGAAAATATGCCTCTTGGGGAAGGAAAAATTGGCACTAGATTTAGGCATTTGTGCTGTGGGGTATTTGGGGGTGTCAGCTCTCTGAGTAGGGGAGTAAGAATATCGCCTTCTTTTGCATGTATTTCTCCTGTATCCATGACCCCAAATGTAAAGTGCCTTGTTGAATGGTCCCAGTAAGAGTGTCTACATTGGGCTTTGAATATTTCTTCATCAAAACCCCTTTCGCTCCATGGGGCCCTGCTCCATTCTTAATGGCAACATTTCCCTACTAAATGCTGCATCGCCGTGTAGCCTAGCGGTTCTTGAAGCATGATTTGTAATCACACCAGGGTACTGTTTTCTTTTTTACTGTGTTAATATTGGTGCAAGAGCAATTGGTGTAAAAATCCTGTAGTGCTTTAGTACACAATTAAAGGCAATGGCACCAAACCATACTAGGGATCATTGTATTCCTCACTGGTACAAACTGTTAAATCAAGGCCTTTGAGGACCCATTTTTTAAATATTCTGTGTGATGGGATGGGAAGTATATACAGTATTTCCACTGCATTTTGACATATGATGACTGTCTCAGGAAAAATCACTCATACTGCTGGTTGAACTACAAGCCAGACTAGCAACTTTTTCATGGAACTGCATTTAAGTAAAAAAAAAAAAAAAAAAGAAAGAAAAAGAAAAATGACACACCCAAGTTTGCATAACTATAATTTATTTGGTTTACATTTTTTAAAAAAATGAACAAAGCGAGCTTGTTACTTCAAGGACAACAACTTGATAGGATGTGTTGCCAGTGATAAAATTTTGAACTTGAAGCAAAATTTAAAATTTTAGAAAACTTGTATCACCTCTGCAGTGAGTTTAACAATTTCCTGGAATCGAGACTGTTCTGATGAGATTGGATGTGAGATATTAACAAATGTGATTTTTTGATATCTTATCAAATGTGTCAATATTTGGAAGATTTGCATCTGTTGGATGAGCAATATTTTCTTTATACATGATGTTACAAATCATGCATGGATAAAAGATCTATTCAAAGTACAAAATGAACCATCAATGGATTTTAATGTAATAAAGAATACAACTTCATTAATATGATTTCATATTTCAAATTGTAATAACTCTTAAAATTTTACCATTTGTTGATTTTTAGTATAGTATCAAAGAATTCCATGATTACCTTGAAAAGGCCATAAGAATACTCCTACCTTTTGCCACCACATATATTTGTGAGATGAAATTTTATTCATGTACTTCGACCAAAGTAACATATCCTAACAAATATATAAATTCAGCTGTTTTTATTAAACCAAACATTAAAGAGATGTGCAAAAATATAAAACAGTGCTACATTCATTAATGTTTGGGGGGAAATGATTTTTATATTAATATATACTAGATTCAATATAATTTTAAAGAAATGTATAAATATTCATTTTTTCTGTTTTAATTCCTAATATGGACATATTGAAATATATAACCTGCATCAACAAAAGCTATTTGGAGTCTAAAATAATTTTTAAGATTACAAAGTGGTCCTAAATCTAAAAAAGCTTGAAAGTCACTAATGCATCAAAGACATCTGTCCTATGAAGAGGAATCAGTACATGCATGGCAGTTATGGCTCGTCAGTCAGCATCCTTTTCTGTCATCACTGGTAAGGGAGTCAGAGGCAGGAAAGATGACTGCATGGGTATCTTCCAGTTTCATGCCTGCCGCTCAAGTATGCACGGGTTTTTGGTTCATAAAGGCCAGAAACAATGTTTGGGGGCAGGGCAGTTGTTTTTTAGGAAATAGGTCCAGGATGAGCAGAGATGAAGTAAAAAATGTATATGGAACACGGAGTAGCAAGGATACATGCTTCGGGCTCTGGCAGTTGTATTATATGGATATTCTTTCATAAGTCTCTGTTCTAAGATTTCTCAATTTTTGTCTATACCCTCTCTACATTAATTCACCTGAATTTGTGGCTTGAAGCACCTATGTGCTGGCTTCCAAGTTTATATCTCTTAGCATACCCTCTCCCTGGAAATCAACACCTGTGTGTACATCTAATTGCCTTCTTGACAACCATCTCCACTTGGAAATCTGGTGGAATCTTGAATTCCGCCTGTGAAAAGAAGGATTCTCGATTTGCCCTTGCTAACATGCTTTTCTGTAATTCAGTAAAGGGCACCACGATTCACTCAGTTGCTCAATTTAAATGCCTAGCACTCCATCTTGACTCTTCTTCCCTTTCCATCTTACATCTAGTCAATAACCCCTTTCTTTCAGCATAGCCTATATCTCTTCTTCTCTGGGGCAATTATCTGGTTCAGCCTCTATAATCTTTGACAAGAACATGGTAATTGTTTTCTAAACTTCCCTGTCCCATATTACCACTCACCGCAGTCTATTCTCTACTCATCAGTTAGAGCACGCATTCGAACCTTAAACCATATTATGTCATTCACATACTTAAAACTCCAGTGATTTCCCAATGAATTTAGACTAAACTCAAGTTCCGTAATGTCTCCTGTACCCTGTGCATAGTTGAGCCCTTCCCTCCTCTAGACCTCGCAATCTAGAGTATCCTATTCCCCCTGCTAGTCATTTTCTAGCCTCTTAATCTACTATATTTTCTTTCTGGTACAGTCTATTATCACTTCTTTCTTTGTGTGCCACATTGTAAGAAGTTTTGGAAGCTCCCTTCGACTGATTCTTGTGGGCCTCCCTTTCTTACCCTGTGTGAACCTCATTATTGGCACTCCTCTAGTTCCAGCATTTTTTTTTCCCCAGAACATCCCAGCCCTGGATCAGCACTTCCATCTGCTTCTCTTTGTGCATATCCAGAAGGGTGGGTTTGGTTGCGTAAAAATCACACAGTTGTGAGTACTGTCATCCTTGCTGCTAGAATTCCTCATATACTTTCCTTCTTTATCCTATAGCTATATGTGTGTGTGTGTTTTGTTTAAGGGTACTTGATTCACTACCCCTCCCCCCCTTTGTAACAGGTAATATTAAGTCCTTACTATCTAGAGGACCCTTTCCATGTGTTATCGAATCCCCACATCCACCTAAAGACCTAGGTACTACAATTCTCCTCCTTTTGTATTTGTGCCCAAAGCCGCACAGCTAGTTGAGTAACAGAGCGTCTGTCTAACTTTAAAGACTATTGTAATATCTGATTTAATATACTTATAAATTAAAATAATTCTACAAGTAAACCCTAAATCTGTTACCCCTTTAAATGCATATTTCTGTCTCTGCTGTCTAAATAATATTATTAATGGATGCAGCACAAACGATTGTTTTCGTAGAGAGGGGAAAAGGACTTCTCTCTTCCACATCCTCCTGTTTTATTCCTTGGGCTCCCTGGTGCTAAATGGCTTCTAAATTGCAATTTAACCACCCACAGAGAGACCTCAGTTTACAAATTTTCTTCCCTCACGTCAGTGTTGTTACTCTTTCCCTGGTTTGGGAGCTTTGGTTTAGCTTGTGCTTAAAATAATGAATGGATACAATTTGTACACACAACACAAGTGACTAAATTTGAAAAGGAAAATGTGTTTACACACATATTTTCCTTTCAGTCTGTTTCTGTGGAGATTAAATCATATCTGGCACCTGAAACTGCAGTTTTAGCAGAGAGAAATCTTTTAAAATGCATAGAATCGGAATGTTATAGCTGGAAGGGACACCGTCTGGGAGCTGATGACTGAGAATGCAGATCTCATTCCATCTATGACCACGTAACAAGGGAGTGGCTATGTGGTGGGCTGTGAGTCATAGTTGATTCAGTAAGGGGGAGAGGCTTCCTTTCGAAGCCTAATTTTTCTTCATTTGTACAATGTGGGCAGTAATAGTGCTTACTCTGGAGGGCGGTTGTTATATGCTTCACATGTAAATTGTTTATCATTGTGCCTGACCCACATGTGCTCAAGAAATGCCAGCTGTCCTCCTCCTCCTCTTTTTGCTCCTTTGTTCTGTGTTACCATTAAACCTTCAATGACACATTCTTTTTTTTTTTTTCCTTAAGCTTTCTGGGTTTGTGTACTTTTTTCCATTCTCAATGCTAGAGATTTGCAATTTGTATCTGGGAAAAACATGATTATTTTGTGTTTTCTAGAGTCCACCAGGTATCATTTCCCCCTCCATTTTTAAGCAAAACTTAGTGTTACCGAACCAAAGTTTATGTACCTAACACTTCAAAAGGCCAAAACCCAAAACGTCAGAGTCTGGAGTGAGAAAAGGTTTATCGATGGAGAAGGTGCCCGCTGAGAAAATGGGAGACCTAATAGTGCCTCAAAACCATCTCACTCACTGGACTGGATGAAGGGTTCTTAAGGGGTTAGGGGGAACAGGTATGTGGAAGTGGTGGTGGGACGAGTTTTCATCAGAAGACCTTGGAACTTGGCCATTTATGGTAAAGGGGCATCAACACCAAATCTTCCTAGACGACGGAACCTTGGCCTTTGAAAGGGTTCCAGTGTTCAAGTTCCGGTGTTCAAGTTCAAGCCCTGGTCCTCTGGTTCTGTGTGTGTGTTGGAGGGGAGCCTTTGTTTCCGTTTGCAGCTGGAGGTTGAAGTTCTCTCCTCTGTGCATGCTTCAGCTGCATGAGTTGTCGTTTGGGTCTGTCGTCTCTGAAAAACCACCCAGTATCTCATTAAATAGGATAAGACCATTCTGAACTGGTTCTGTAGTTACATTAGTTCTGATAGTGTCATGAATCCAGATCATGCTTTTCTTACATCATTTCCACAAGAAACATGGAGTATTTACTAGAGGTCTATCACTGCACTTGATGTTTATGTACATAGGATGACTTTATTCACCTCACTCAAAAAAAGCTAAGGTCAACATTAGCTCTACTCTTCTCTTAAATGGATTAACTGAGAGAGGTTAAGTATTTATCCCAAGTTACATGGCTCGTAAAAGGCCATTTTAACCCAATCACAAAACCCAAAGTGCCATAATGCCAGTAGGGACCAATAATACTTAACCTTCTGTCATTTATAACTGTCATGGAGTTGGTTACTTGTTCATGAGTTAAGTTTCAAAGCCTTCCATAATTGAAGGTGAAGCCTAAGTGCCAACGGAGAAGACCCAAACCCATCACGGCTACTGTGCTATCACTTTCACTCAGAAATATCAATTATAATGAGTGAGCAGGTCGCACACAATAAATACACTCTAACGTTCCAACTTCAAAAACAAAAGTGTCAATTAGGGCTTTATAAAAGCCTATAATTACCTAAGTTTTAATTTCTAATCAGATCCACGAACCATTTGTTACTGGTATCAGCCCCAAATGTTGGAAATATCCTCTGAGTTGTAGAGGGTATTCTCAAGTTCTCATAATTCCAGTGAGCAGGAATTCTCTTATCTATGAAGGAAGGTCATGCTTTTTCAGTGTGAATATCTCTACTTCTCCTACTGCATGAGGTTGCTCATCTCTTTGGGCAGCTCTAGTACAAAAATACGATTGTATTTCTTAGTAATCTATTACACCTATGCCATCCATGAGTTTATTTCACAGGACTTACATTTTATTATCTCTACATCTTGATTCCAATGTATCATCTACGTATGATGAAAACATCATTTTGCCTGTTGAAATTTTACTCATCATTCTGACTTCAAAAATCATCAGACACAAAGTCTTCCTCAATCCCTTCATTTGACCCTGTGCTTCTACTTCTCCCTCGCCGAATACAGAATAACTGGAAGTGATTATACCTGCCCCTGAATGTCCACAGCATTTTAGCTGAGAGAAATAACACTGTGTACCTTGTATAATAAATTTCTCTGTCCCTCTCTCCATTTTGTAGAGACTGAGCTTTAGCAAGGTAGAGATTGTTGTGTAATTAGGATGCTTTGAGTTTGCAAGAAACAGTATCCAACTAAAATTGACTTATACAGTAAAATATTATCTTACTTAACTGAAGTTCTGGGTTAACAGAGAATCCCAGAATTGCTAAATTCAGCTACTTAACAATTTTGGGCCTGAAGATTTTTTCCTGTGAATATCCTGGTTTTCCTCTCATGGACCCAAGATGGCTGCTACAGCTGTAAACAGCACCTGCCCAGAAGTCAACACTTGAGGAGGGAAGAAAGAATCAGGTCTATTGCCTCTATATGCCTGTTTTTTTGTTTGTTTTAATCTGAGAAGAAAATATTTCCTAAAAGTTCTTCATTAGAATTCTCCTATGTCTCATTAACTGAAACTTGTTCACATACTTGCCCCAAACTAATGACTGGCAAATGGGAATGGGATTATCATCATTGGTTAGATCAGTCAAAGTTTAGATCAGTCAAAATGCATCCTCCGGGGTTGGGGAAAGGGCCTGTCTTTTCTGAGCACATTGCTATCTACTTAGAGTTTTGCTAGCAACCAAGGAGGAAATGGCTCTACTAAGTAGAGTCAAGAATATTTGAATATATTGAATATCTATTCAGTAGATGAAATAATATTTGCCACAGCTTTGACCTACTTATCTCTGCATTTGTCACAAGGGCTGCTAAGATCTCAATGAATGTTTATTGGAAATAATTAATTCATTGATTTCATTTAATCAATAAATATTTATTAAATATCTACTATATGATGAGCACTGCTTTAAGGATTAGATATACAATGGTAAGTAAAATCCGTTGGGATCCCTGCCATTAGTATAAAAATAGTAGCTAAGCTTACTTTGTGGGAAGTACAGTGCTAAAAACTTTACATGCCTTCTTTTAATTAATTCTAACTCTATAGATAGGTTCTATTAAAATCACAATTATTTCTGATGAAAAAGCTGTTACCCAACAAAGTTAGTAATCTTGACAAAGCTTATAAATATTCAAGCCAAATTTTGTTTGAATTCTTCTACATAATGTGTGCGTGTACATGTATGTAGTAGACAGAATTGTCTTGCTTGTTGGAGCAATAGTTCTCTGACTTTACTGTAATTCGAAGGGCACCTTTTATTATGTTCTCTCAGCCTTTCTTAAACTCCTCGAGTCTCTCTTATCTTTTGTTTAGTATTCGAGGGACGAGCCCGTCAACATGCATGATGTTTTACACAATGATTATCTCCTCTTATTCTGTGACTTTACTACCTAAGGAATAAGCACTGATTTTTGAGGAACCCACTTGTACCCTGAGACAGTACAATGTGGTCATTTTAACTCCTTCTACTTCTGAGCTACCTTATGTTTACTACAACAATGCCAGAAATCACACTGTTTAGTGATAAGCGAGATGTAGACAACAGACATATTTTGTTTTCTCTGTATAATATCTTAAAAAACTAAGTTACCTATGCTTAAAAATGAAGATTTTTCATATACAATGGGGATTTCCACCTAGTATTGAAAAACAGGGAGATTGGCAGGACTGGGGGTGCCTGCTGGCAGGCTGGCAGGGGGTGCATGCCCACAGGGCAACAGTTGGCAGCAACTGAGTAGCTGCTGCTTGTCTTGAATGGGTCATAGGCTCTTCAGTTTGCTATGATAACAAACACTCTTACAGCTGATTGCTTTACTCATTATAGGTGCCTGCTGTATTAGTCGGCATCTGCTACAACAAACAACTCCAAAATTTTAGTGGCAATGTCAAAAATCGAGAGCAAAAGCAAACATTTGTTTCTTGTTCACATGATGTGAGACCTGTGGCTCAGCAGGAGCTCTGCCAAGCACGCTGGATTCATGGATATGCACCCTATATGGTCTCACAAGGTCTCGTGCTAAGAAGGGACCCCCATGCGATGTAATGTTCCATTGTCACTGTCTTAAATTTTTAAATTTTTGAACAAGGAGCTCTAGATTTTTATTTTTCCACAGGTCCCACACATCATATAGCCAGTTCCGCTGCCAGGTTCTATGTGTCCTCTCATTTAGGGCTCGGGCTGAAGGAGCAGCCGGTGCCAGGGCGATCTGTTCTCAGGGCGGAGGGCAGAGATTGCGGATGGAAAACAATAGGATGCCTCCGCCAGGGACTGATGCGTGACCACTTTCTGCAAGTTAGGCAAGTCACATGGCCGAGCCTGAAGTCACAGATGTAAGGAACTGTTCTTCACCCCAAGAAATCACCTACCATATCAATCTAATCCTACTCGGGAGTTTGTCACTCTTGGGCAATGACAAATTCCACTCCTACGTATCTGTTATCCTATCAAGAGCCAGCGCTCATGACTTAGTTGGATAGACTAGCTGACTGGAATATCACAGGATCAGAAACATAATATCAAACTGCAGGTAACCAATTTGCCTAAAGTCAATAGTTTAGTTTCTGAAAGGTGTAAAACCGATCGCGCGCTATAATTTTGCTCATAGATTTTCCCTTGTTCAAATTAAAGACCAGTTTGAGTCTTATTCAAAATGCACCTTGAGTCATTTTACTGTGCTTAAGTATTAATTTGTCTTCATCACAGGTATAGTTTTCTTCCCACTTGTTTTTTCAAGCAAAGATGATAAAATTAAATAAATCAATACACTAGTTAGCTTTAATATCAAGGGTGGGTTTTTTTTGGTAGGATATTACTGCTCCCTGATGGAGTATTTAACTCTCCTGTGACTTAGAGAAGCTTTAGTCATGACATATTACCCATCTGCAATGTCAGAACCTAATTTCAGGCTTCATTATCAGGAGTGATATAGGGATTTGGGCTTTATAAATCTTTACAAACATACAGAGACTTTTAAAATTCTGTGCCTATTATATAGGAGCCCTTTTTGACAATTTCCTTTGTTATGGAGAAGTCTATTGTTTACACATAAGACACATATCTGAATCTGAATTGAGGTTGCAGTGTCCTTAGTCACTAAGCTCAGACTAGAGGCCATGCATCTGAAGTGTCCCTCCTCCGATCACAGAGAAGAATGGGTACCAACAGGGCTGGAGCCTATGAAGATGATGGCACAACAGTAGTAGGGTCGTTGGATCAAAAATCCAGTCAAGAATTTGTAACAAACTATAATTACAATGTCCGTATTACCTGTAGGCAGTCTTTATCATCAGACGTTAAAGAATTGATTATGAAAACCCTGACTACTTCTGTTGGTATCACAGCATCAAGTTTTCAAAGGATCCATACATCTACCCTCTCATGTGCTCATTACAATAACCAGTTGCCCTAGTCAGTACTGATATTACTATTATTTCTATTTTACAAAGAAGGAAATGAAAATCCAAGGTTCATACAGCAGACAAGGGGCAAAAAAAGAAGAGAAATAGGTCTCCTGAATTCCGGCCATTGCTTTAGTTCTGCTAGGATCGAGAATATTCTTGGTAGACACTAGAGAATTTCATGCATGACTGATCTATGTATAGCCTGTGCAGCTAAGTGTACAGGCTTTAGATTTAAAGAGACCTGGGTTTGACTCCTAACTTTGCCACTTACTAGCTGGAAGACCTCATGTAAGTTACACAAGCTACCTCAATTTCCTCAGTCACATGGGATAATAATACATGGTTTGGGTAGTTATTATTGGGATTACATGAAATATGGCGTAGAAAATACTTAGCACGACTCCTAGAAGTTAGTATTTATGGAGATTGTAGCATAACCTTCCTATGAAATTTTGAGTAGGTTGAAAAATAAAAGAAAAACTAGAGACCAAAATATTACCTTATTTGCTGATAGAGGCCAGATTGGAGAATGTGGCCTTAGGTCTGATTATTAAATGGACTTATTAATAATCAAGCTCAGAATTGGTCCCTAGTCATGGCAGTACTTGTCCAAGGCAACCTTCTTTCACAAAGAACTCCTGTACCAAGATGACACAGAGGAGCAGAGGATTTGTGCTCCCCAAGAAAGGAAAGAAAGAGCTAGATGGAATCTTTAGTTACTCTAGCCTAATTTGTCAGGCAGAAAAATGTCTCCACTACTCCAGCAACAAAGAGAATAAAGGAGCAGAGACAGGCCAGGGGTAATACTAGTTGAGCTAACCATCATAAGAAACAAATTTCAAGAGTGGGGAAATATTCACTGCTCTCAAAATTTCTCAATAAATCTTAGCTATTATTGTTACTGGAGTTCAAGTAGGAGATTTAAAAGTATACTGAAACATCTATGCCCAAAATGTCTCCAAAGTCACAAAGCCCCAAATCTTCCCTTGGGTTAGCAATATTCCATCGTGAGCCTTCCTTTTAGAAGAGGTTAAAAATAGTCTTGCTATGAGGAAAGGGTTAACAAGCTAATCTGCGTCTGACATACCTCTATCAGATAGTAGATTCCTTTAGAAGTAAAACTATGCCTCGTGTATCTTTATATTGCCCACAGTGCTTTGTGGAGTCTTCATCAATAATTATAATACTGATTGCTCATCTGGCTATGAATTTTACAGCTTGCAAAGCACTTTTGTGTTGATGATCTCATTTGGTCCCTTCACCAGTCCTGAAATGGAGGGAGAAAAGGGGTTACATGAACAAGCTAATTTGAGATTATTCACCTTATTTCACATCTGAGTATGTCGCAGCCCAGAGCAGCTGTGTGACTTGTCTAGCTAATGAAGCAGAATGCCAAAATTTGGTTCTGGAACTGGAATGTAGACTGAGGACTCTTAATGCAGTGTTCTTTCCATTAATTTTTTTTTTTTTATTTGAATGAAACTGATTTTCCTGGAACTGGTTGATCTCATATATATCATCTTAGGAGTCCCAGCAATGTTCATAAGACAAGATAAATGCCTTAGACTTGGAGGGTTTGGATGTTTACTTCTCTTAGGTTTCTGCTGATACCTCTGCCATTTATCATGCGTTGCCATGACAGTGAAAAATAAGGGAGCAGAGCTGGAAGAGAATTACAAAAGTGTCTGAAGGGATAGTACCAAATGTGAAGGTTAATGTGATTGTAAAAGAAGTCATAGAGTCAGTAAAATCTCTTACGGGGCTGGATACCTGAACTGTCTCCCAGAGGTCCAGAAGCCATTAAGAGAAGGTTGACTTAGCAGTAAGACTAAATTAAGTCACTTTTTGCCCTGAGCATCATTAATTACAACCACATCCCTGTGTCACCAACTCGAATCATACTCCATAGCAAAATGGAAAAAAAATATATAGTAGGCAGATTATTGTTCCCCCCTAATATGTCCAAATTCTAATCCATGGAGCATAAAGTTGTGACCTCCCACGGCAAAAGGGATTTTGAAAACGTGATTAAATTAAGGATCTTGAAATGGAGAGATTATCTTGGATTAACCTACATGGGCCCAATGTAACAAATTGTATAAGTGAATGGTGGCAGGAGAGTCAGAGAATATGTCATAAAAAGAGTAGAGGTAGGAGTGATATAATTGCTAGCCGGGGGCCATGAGCCAGGGAATGCAGGCTGCCTCTAGAAGCTAAAAAATTCCAGAAAACAAGTTCTTCCCTGTTGTCGACAGAAGAAAAGGACAGAAGGTAGCCTGCCATTCCTTGATCATTTGTTTTAAAACACACATGTTAGACTTCTGACTTCTAGAACTTTAAGATGCTAAATTTCTGTTGTTTTATGCCACTAAGTATGCAGTACTTCCCCACCCCCACGCCGCCCTCCCCCCCACCCCCACAGCAGCAATAGGAAACTAATATAAACAGAGTGAGGTTTAAATTTCGGTTTCTGCATTTAGTTGCCTCATGCTTTGGACAAGTTATTTCTAAGTTCCAATTAACTAATGGGATGATAATAGTACTTTCTTCATTGGATTATTTTGAGGATTAAATCAGATACTGAATGGAAGACACTTGCAAACTGCATATCATATATTAAGAGCCAGATTAATGATTGTTAAAATGCCAGTAAGTACCACCTTTTGTTTTTTGTTTACAATTTTTCATCAGCTTCAAAACCATAGAAATTAATTTGAAACTTAAAAATTGCACCAGATCTATGTATACCACACCGCACTTCAGAAAAAAAGCTGTGCGCTTAGCATGTTAAATTTCTTTATATACAAGAAGGTAAATAATTGGATCTAATCTACCTTGGGAATGAGAAGAGGGTTTCAGGTAATATTATTAAGAAAATGCAGAGATAGGCTCAGAAATGTGGTCAGAACTAACCATAGGCTTATAGCAAGATGGTTCAACTTTTCCAAGAGACTAGATTTTAAGGAAACCTCCATCTTACTCATTTACATAAACATAATATAGGACAAAATAGTCAGAAGACCTTCACTTGAAACACTACCTCCTTCACCCCTTTAACCAGTGGCCAATTCCTACTCATCCTTCAGGCCTCAGTTTATTATTCTTCCCCCTGGAAAGCATTTCCTATCCTCACTCTCCCACCCCTGTCTGGACTGTGTTACCTCTTCATTCCCCAATTCTCAAGACACCCTGGGATTCATCACAGTATTGCTTTGTAACTGCCCATTTTTGTTGCCCATCTGTCTTTAAATGCCATGACAGAAGGGTTTGTGCCTTTCTTGTTCACTGTTGTCCTCATCTTTTAGCACGAGCTTCAGTAAATATATGTTTAAGGAAAGAAAGGATGGCAGACCCCAGTTGGAGCCCCATCTTAAATATTATCAGACTTATGAACACGTCAGTTTTCTAAGCCTCTGTTTCCTAATCTGTAAACTCTGATGCCTTTTACCAATCTCCCAGGGATGTTGTGAGATTTAGGGAAGATAAAGCAGCGGATCCAGGCATGCCTGATGGTTATGGAAGCAACATGACTTGACTTCAGATCTACACTATTGCTATATCTCATGCCTTCTACACTTATTGGGCACCTCCTATATTGAACACTGCATTTGACCTTGAGTTTGCAGTGTAAACAGAACAGACCGTCTTTGTTCTCATGAAGGACGAAGGTCTAGAGGCTAGTTCAACAATAGCACATCAAAAATTAACCTCCTTTTTCTGGGTAAACAAATCCTCTTTTCACTATCCAAGGAAAAAAATGTTTCCAAAGAATATGTGATAGCCTGTGTAAAGAATAAAGAAGTGAAAGACAGCATTTTTACCCTACAGAAGTCCAACTCTAACGGAAAGGGAATATGCATGCAAATTGCTCAGAGGTGAGACAGACTGTGCTCTCTCTCATCTCTCACACTGATCTCACTCTTGTGCACCGGAGCGTAAGGGAATGAGAAGGCAGCAGAACACCGATTTCTGAAAGGAGGTGGGAACTGAGCTGAGTAGGGCTCTCTAAGTAACCATCTTTATAAATTGAGTATTTGCACATGCAAAGTGGGTGATAATCTATGTAGTTGCATATGTGGAGGTTATGAAAGAGAGACTGATTACTAAGAACACAGAAAAGTCTGGTGCGACATGATGTAGAGTGTTTTAATTAGCAGAAAGATAATGGGAAATAAAACTGTAAAGTCTATTGGGCCCATGTTTTAGAGCTTTCTCAAGTATCTGCTGAGATGAAGGCTTGATTCTAATGATAGAGAGCCATCCTAGGTTTTTGAACAGGGTATTGCCATGGCACACAGAAAAAATAGAGAGTAGAGAGTGATAACGATTTGTTGCTTTCTACTCATTAGTGCCTCAAGTTAAAGTCTTATCAACATCTTCCTGCATGATTAGAGAATAGAAATAAGTCCATTTTTCAATCACACATTGAAATTTGTATCCCTGGGCAAACATTTTTTAACTGGTAGCCTGTTATTTTTGCCGTAGGCGACGTTATAGTTGCAATATTTCAACTAATATCCTTCTCCCTCCCACCTACCTTTCCTTCCTCCCTCCCCCCTCTCTCTCTCCCTCCCTCTCCTCTCCTTCCTCCTCCTCTCTGTCTCCTTCTCTCCTTCTCTCCCTCCTTCTTCCTCTCTTACCCTCCCTTCCTTTCTTCCTTCCTTCCTTCCTTTATAATTAATATATAATAAACTGCACATATTTAAAGTGCAAAATTGAGTAAAGCGTAAAATAAAGTGTATACACCTGCAAAATCTTCATCAAGTCAAGATATTTAACACATCACCTCCCAAAGTTTCCTCATGCCACTGTGTCATTTCTCCCTCCTCATTCCCTGACAACAGGCAACCACTGAACTACTTTCTGTCCTATAGGTTAGTTCGCATTTTCTAGAGTTTTATATAATGGAGTCATACAGTATGTGTTTTTTGCCTGGTTTCTTTTACTTAACATTATCTGGAGATCATTTGTTTTGTTGTGGGTATTAATAGTTTCTTTTTATTGCTCAGTAGTATTCCATGGTGTGGATATACTGCAGTTTGTTTATCCACTCACCTTTTGGGCTGTTTCACATTTGGGACTATTACAAATAAGCTGCTGCGAACATTTGTATATATGACTTTGTGTGGTCTTTTCTCTTGTTTTTGTTGTTGTTGTTGTTGTTTGTTTGTTTAATTTCTTTGCCCTCACTCATTTTCTCTATAGATTTAGACTAACATAAAAGTTAGCACCACGTAGTGAATAAATACCAGAAGGACACACAAAGTATTTCATTTACATTTCATAAATTTTCTTTCATGAGCAGTCGAGTAACAGGATAAGACTGTCAGAAACTTGTTTGGGGATTGTGGGAATTCTAAATAATGAAACACAGAGAAATGTTATATAAAGGTTGCAGTACATGAACCTAAAAAGTGAAAGTGAGAAAGAACTTTCAAAATGTTTATTTAAGAGTGAATGGAGATTTCGTTAAAACAAGCAAGCATCAAGTTAGCAATGCCACACAACAGGAACCTGGGCAAACACTCATAGAGGCTATTTATCTTTAGTTCATTTTAGTCCATAAGTATGTATTGAATGTGTACTGTCTGCCAGACACTAGGCCCATGACGATGGTGAAATCACAACAAGCTCACAGCCTCATGAGGGACACGAGCAGGCAATCACAGTACAATATAATAAGCATTTGTAATCAGTGCGTGCAAAGAGTATCAAGAGAACATGTTCTCAGGGACATCTAGTCCGTGAAGTGGGGAGGAGCAGTCAGTGGTGACTTCCAGGAGGAGGCACTCCCACCGCACATGAGGGAAAGCTAGGCAAGACAGGGGTGGAGGACCCTGGAAAGAGAGACGGTATAGACAATGAGAGTAGCATGTGCAAACGTCTGGAGTTCCAAAAGTGTGAAATGATGGGGAAAAGGCAGGTTGTGAGTGCTGAGAAAATAACATTAGGTGAGGAGCTCGCCAGGCATGAAATGTGAAGAGCTAGGGTGTCCTGCTGAGAAGTTCAGTAGTGGGGCTCCACAGAAAGGGCTGTAGGTGGATCCGGACTCTGGTTGGTTTTAGATAATAAATCCACCAGGGTGGTGGAGAACACATCTGGTGGGAAAAGACTCTGAGCAGAAGGGCAGTTGAGGGAGACTGAACTGAGGTGAGGTTAGTAGGATAAGGAAAAGCAACAGCTGTGAGAGGTCTTCCACATTTTTAAAGTGTTTGATAACCTCATCCCAAATCTTTCACCTAGAGATTCAATGAGTCCATAAAAGTTGGCTGCAGAAAATGCCCAAATGACGAATGAAAAGCCCACCCCACACTAGTACAGGGGGACTGTAACCACAGAGGCGTTTGTAGACTGCACCAGCCAGACCTGGGGTTGCTAGTTGAGAGCCTTTTCCCTACCGACTCGTGGACTCTGGGCATCTCGGAGGTAGCCTCCCCTCTCGGAGAATTTTTGATGAATGCCAGTCCCCTGTTGTTTACTTTCCATTTTTCTCCCTTTAATGTAACATACATAGATTTTTATGGGCCCCTTTTTCATCCACGTAACTCTTTTGTTGCCATGGAAATCAGCTTCAATTTTCTCCCGTTCTGGCAATTGTGTTTTTATAGTCCCCTGCTTTCAAAAAGATAAGCTGCCTTATATTTATTTCACATGGATGCCAGAAGTTGACCTCAATCCAGACAAAGCCAACCTTTGCTCCAAGACGACATTGCAGTTATTTATTGTAGCTGATGTCATTTTGATTTCTGCCTGTGAGATCAGTTTCCCATAAAATTTCTTTTGGCTTTTACCTACCTTTGCGATCTAGGGGCTAGAGCTCGGCGAGCCTGACCACATTAAATTCCAGGTGGGCTCAGGGACTAAGGACCTTGAGATGGAGCTGCAACCTCTCTGATAAAAATGAGGAAAACTAGTTTGGATCAAAGAAGGAAGCTGAAAACAAGGAGTTCTAGTCCTAGCTCAGCTGCAACTGGCTTCCTGACCTTGGTCTCATAACTCTATCCAAATCCGCATTTCCTCTTCTCTGAAACCAGCAAGATGGAATAGCTTAAAAAAGATCTTTAAATGAGGCAGTATATGAAAAAGATAAAAAGCACAACAACTTGGTTAAAGCAGGGAGGAAAGAATTATTTTGATTTGAGAGATGTCTTGTCACTTTTTACCTTTTGGATTGAAGAAGATTTCCTATAGCTATGAAAGCCTGCAAGTATGAGAGTTGTTTTTCTTGTCTGATGTGTAGTTCTCATACTAACAATTTCACATTGTACTTTGCTTACTTCTTCTGGCATTCTCCAATTTGGTATATCTTGAGTCATATCCATGTCTGTGTGTGGTCACTGCATCTACCAATTCTACCTGTATCTTTTTAGTTTGGATTATGGGGCATATAAGAGTATAAAGTTGGCCAGTTTTTCATTGGGCCTTCATTTAGATAGTTTAATCAATAAAATAGGGAATTTCTAATATATGGAAATTCAAGATCCTATAGGACATGAATGCAAAAAGAGTAATTCATTCAGTAACTCTCACGTTTGAGAGGCATTAACCATATTAGACACTGATGATGAAGCCACAAATGCTGAAGGATTCCATCCACAAGGAAGCTGCAGCCTTGTAGGTGTGTCAGGCATATGGAAGACATATGTGTTACAATATGAGTGCCCTTCTTTTAAAGGAAGCACACTGGGGACCTCACCCAGATGTGATGGTGGCGGTGATGGTGGTAGCGATGATGGTATGAAGCTTCTCCAGAGAAATGAACTGTGAGCTGAGTCAGCATTACGTGATGGATAGAGTGGAAGGATATCGCAGGCCAGTGTGCGAAGGGGAGTAGAGAGTAAGGGAGTAGGGGACCAGAGGATGCAGAGGGATTTGAGGGCCAAATCTTGAAAGGTCTTCTCTATGGCTTTGTACATGGGCCATCACGCTCGTTGGTCTTTATTGTTGAGGCCATTGGGAGATGAACTTGGTCAGAGTTCTAAAGTGGCCATTAACAGAAACCGGCTCCAGGTGGCTTATGTTAAATAGTTGTTTATTTTGTTATAAACATAAAAGCATATCTCAGGGGACCTTAGAGTGAGGATGCAACTAGCTCTCAAAAAGAGAACAAAATTAGGGTGATGTCAGAAACTTGAGTATCCCCTCCCTGTGCCTTCTCATGGCTTCAGGCTTCTCTCTGCCCATCTACCTCATCCTTCTTACCCAATGAATGGCTTACCTTGCTACTCAAGGCCCGGGGTGGACATTCATAAACCCCAAATACACAACTTTTGATTCCAGCTATGCAGAGACTCTAATGTGTAATGTCTCAGACACATACAAGTTCACATTTATAAGAGAATCAGATCAGCCTAGGTCACATCGAACGCCGCCCCTGGTCAGGTAAACGATAGCTAAAATTCTGTCCCAGTGTACAGACATGATTTTAGGGAAACCGCTCTGTGTCTCTTTGTGGGTTAGTGAAAGGAGTGTGAAGATATATAACAGTTGCTAGAGAATAGAAAAAATTATTGTGACATTGAAAGGCGCTTCGCAGCCTTTGAAGAATAAACAGAGGTGTAATCATTTCAAATTTTTTTATTACTCTGAATGTACTACATGCTCATGTTAACGAGTGCAAACAATAGAGGATGTAAAAGTATAAAGAAAAGCCTCGTGACACTCCTCCCTTCTCATTTTTATTCAGTTACCTATTGATTCTTTTCTTCAATCCACAAATATTTAAAAAGTACACAATACATGAAAGGTAGCAGCCAGGCACAGCAAGCAATTGGGATAAGAGATACGGTTTCAAAGCTTAAGTCTAAAGTATTTAAAAAATATTTTTCTGTACATCTTTCCAGAAATAGTGTATGCATTTATAAGAAACATGTATGGCTATATTTTTACTTTATAGATTATTTCATATGCATTATACATAACATCTTGAAATTGGCTTTTTAAAATTTAAAATGTATATTTTGTACATATTTTTATGTTAGCATGTATATAACTCCTTCCCTTCCTTAAATACTTCACAGACTTGTAGCAGAATTACTGAGTGTGTAGAGAATCATAGCTTTTTTAGTTTCTATAACTCACCTAATTTTCCAATAAGTCCTTCCCCCACTGTGCTTGGCAGATGGGATGATGAGGTTGGGTGAAAGGAGATAAAACTTAAACACTTGCCAAGTCACTGACAAAAAGTCCCTTTTTGATTTAAGATGGTTTCTGTTCATTGTTGTTGTTGTTGTTTTTAAGTGTCTCTTTGATGAATTCACCTCATTTGGGTGGATACTTGGTCTTTTGGGGTTTCTAACTGTTGCTCCTCAGGAAGCTGCCTGGTGTATCAAAAGGAACTCAAGGCTTCATGGTGACAAGGGAGGAATCCTTATGCTGTTTTCTGGATTTTCGTAGGTCTCTGTTGCGAGGAGGTTAGGCTAGTCTGGTGCCTGGGCCCCACATGCTCGTGTTCAAGGAGGCGCACCCAGCTGGGCTAGAACTCAGATAGATGTTCTTGCTGTCTTGGACCATCTCCACTCCAGCTGGTGCAACAGATCTTAAATCTGGCCACATTCTCCACCCAGCCCCTAAATTAGACTGCCTGTCCACCCCACCTACCAAGCTTCTGTGGCAAGGTCTGTGTAACTCTTAAAACCCATAAAAGGGTCCAAGGCCCCATGGAAAGGACCAACTGGCTCTCAGCTCAGTAATGCTCAGTATTCCTGCAAGTTATGTGGAAACGTGCTGCTCCTGTCTTCTAGTCAATTCTCCTTGCTTGCAGCAGTTACATTCCGTAAAGTCGCCATTAGCTCTGACTTAGCGATGTAATCATTACTCCTAGGGGAAATATGGTTAGTTCTTGCCAGCCTCTGGTCACATTTTCATCAATTGATCAATACATTACCTTGCTTTATGTATGTTTCTGTCCAAAGACATCTTGTTTAATATATATTGTTAATTCATTAACATTGAATTAACAGCCAATAGCACAGAAACTTATGCCTGAACAGAGCTTATCTTAGACACTTATTTTCTCCACAAGACATATCACAGCTGTTTCGTGCTTAGGAATAGCAGACAGCACTTCAGCACTGTGTTTGGGTGTATGTATGGGGTGGGCGGGGGGGTCTATTTTAAATAACGATATCATGAAATAAAACACAAAAATGAGGAAAACGTGACACTAGATAGACTGCAAAAAGAACACTTGTTTACAGTAGGAGAACTGAAACAAGGAGTTAGAACGTCATCTTTTTTGATGTCAGTTGGGAATATGCATATTGAGTGGTTCAAGTTTTTGCTGTTTTGCACATGTCCACGGATGGCCTGTGCAAAAGCGCTGTGAGCATTGAGGTGAGCATTTGGAAGCCGAGGTCGTTATCTGGGCAGACCAGGAGAGCTAAATGGCCCCTATCCTGCTCCTCCAGAGCCATCCTTTTTACTTTTCTGTGGTCACCCCAATTGCTGTGGTTCCATCTAACGTGGAAGTCACCTTCTAGAATTTCAAATAGAGCGCTGATCACAAGCCACCTCTGCTTTCAAGTTTTCCTAAACCTTTTCTAATATTGTTTTCTCAAGAGGGAATTTAGTTGGCTATTTAGTATTTAGTCAGTTATGTATGGATGAATTTATAGGTTATTTATAGGGCTATTTCCAAGTTCAAACTACTATAAACAATTTTCATTAGACATTTCTTTATACATTTAGTATCTTTGTGAGAGGGAAGCCAGAGAAAAATTGCTAGCACTGTAACCACTACATTAAAGAGTATGTGCTTTTAAAATTTTGATAAATATTGTGAAATTGCCCTCTGGGGTGATGTATCAGTTATTTTATATTGAGATAAAAATACAGAGAGTAAAAATGTACTAATATTACTTATAGGTGGTATTAATATGCATACTCAATAGTAGAGTATACCAGTTATCTCACAATTTTGCCAATAGTGAGCATTATAAAATTTTGAAGTATTTTTACAAATTAGGTGAAAAATGTTAGGCCATTTTTTTTTTTTTAATTTGCTTTTCATGTATAACTGAGGCGGAGCATCTGTTTGTGTTATTTGTCTCTTTTTGTACTGCCTTTGCCCATTTTCCTATCAGCCTAATTACTTTATTGATGTCTAAGGGACTTTTTAAAAATTAAAATATTCCTTTTTTCCTCACATTTAGTTTAAGAAGTGAATCATGCTATGGACACATGGGGAAAATGTCAACGACATGAGATAATTATAGGTGTCCATTGAGTGGTAGAGATAAGAGCCATAGGCATTCGAGAGGGCATTCGGCATAGAAAATGAAAATATATCTGTGCTACTCTTCACGGCCTGAATTCGTGTGCCCTGTCCTCTCCCCAGAGTGGCAGCCTTACTGCTACACTGTGCTTACACGATATGACTTAGTCACGCATATCCCGAGAAGGTCCTGCGGTCTGCTACCGAGAAGCGGTGCAGAGGTCAGAAACCAGAGCACAGATAGCCGGTCACGCTCCGCGCCACCACGGCGGGCCTCCACGGACACAATTCAGACCATTGGGAGCGTGTTCACGTTCTCACCATTGTACCGCAGATCAGGGTGATTATTTTTATTACTGTTACCACAGTTCAAAACCCTCAGTGAACTGTATAGAATTGGTTTGGACTAGAATAGGCTGTGATGGTAGAGGAGAAAGATACTAGAGATGAAAAATGAGCAGGATTAGCTGGAGCTGGGAAATGGCTAATATATAGGGAATCTGAGTTTATTTGAACAGCAGCCGCTGAAAGGAATACACATAAAATAAATCCGGAATGTGGTAGGTTGTGGTCCTGTTATGGACATTTGCTTATTAGCCTATATATTTGGGACTCCAAAGAGGAACTGTGGAGGCTGGGACAGGGCAGTGGAAGTCACTGCTTTGGAGAAGCAGCCGCTGTGGAGTGGTGGATCCTGGACATGCAACTTACAGACTCTGTCACTTTGGGCACTTTATTCGACCTCTGAAAGTTGGTTTTCTTATCTACAAAATGGGGACAATATCAATACTAACATCATAAGATTATTGTGAGAATTACAGGAGGTAATTGCACAAAAAGTGACTTGTCTAGTTCTTAGAAGATAGTAAGCTCACTGTAAATATTCTGGATATTGATAGTGATAATTATCAGTAGGCTTTTTTTCTAAAAGGAAAACAGTACTTCTATATTGAGAATCTATATTTTAACATATTATTTTCTTACCACATGGCATTTAAATTGTTTTTCTATTTCTAAAATTGTACCACTTGCTAACATAGCCTGAAGCCTCAAATATAATAAATAAACACCACTTAAGATATTAAAAATTTTCAAAACAGCCCCTACCCCCCAATGTGTAACAACAAGAAGCATCTTATACATAACAATGAAGAAGGAAAATAGTCTTTCTGGACAATCTGATGTAGCTTGATTTTTGCATTTATTTCTCAAGTTTAGAAAAGTAGCAAATTTAATCAACTGTGGCTACAGAAGTATAGAGACAGAAATAGTTTTTCTTCAAAGTATTGCACTCCTCCTCCAAGAAACGAGCAAGCTCCTATATAATGGTGACTCAAATTTGACAATGAAAGCATAAAGATAAGGTATAGCTCTGCCTTCTGAGAATTCTGGGTGTGGTTGGGTGGATCAGATACTGTATTTTGATTTTTAAAAAGCTCAGAATTTGAAGGCGAAAAAAATTTTAATCCAGAATCAACCCCTTATGAACGAGGACCTGGCACACTCTACTTTCTCATCTGTAAAACTGAAATAAAAAACTATTAACAGAAGAATGGTGGTAACTAAATAAATGCATAGTATACTTGGCAGGCCACAGGTAAATATAGTATTTTATGGTTTTCGTAGGGAGGGTGGCAGGAATGCTGCATGAGGGCACAACTTGGTTCTTGCCCATTCTTGCAACCCAACCATAGCATCATGTTTTCTTCTCTAGGCCTTAGTTTCTTCATCAGTAAAACAAGATTGGACTGAATCAATGGCTTTCACACACAGGTGTGCATCAGAATCACCTGACAAGTTAAAACACAGATTTCTTGACTTTATTCAGAGTTTGGCTCAGTAACCTGGGAATTTGCATTTCTAACCCATTCTAACAAGTTCCCAGGTGATTCTGATGCTAATGCTGGCACTCCAGGGACGCTCTTTGGGAATCACTGAGCTAGATCATTTGTTCCCAACTTTTTCAGGGAAGAAGACATTTCTTCCTTTTAAAAATTCAAGGCCCCAATCCTGTCTTTGTCTTCATGATAGTTGTACTTCTAAATAAATCTATACTAATAAAGAAAAATCACTGTGAATTTAGTGAATTTCAAATAAATTTTTATTAATTTCAACACAGTCTTCATGTTTATTAAAAACAATTGCTAGTCTTTCGCATTTGTGTGGGTCAGCCTCTTGATGATTTTTGCATGTTTTGAATGTCAGACAAAACATGGAAATGGATTAACAATAAATCGCAAAGCAGAATTGCCAATCCGGCAAAAATTCAGGATTTTGTAAAGTTCATTATAAAGTGATGCTGGAGTTCCTTGCAAATTTATCGACAAAAAAGTGTTCTGACAGATTGAGACCAATCAACTGAGGAATGTCAAATTACAAAAAATGATTAAACAATAGAGGCTTCAAGAAAGGATGATTCGAGTATTGAAGACAAATTGATAAGGCTCACAAACATTCTTGCAAAAACTAACCTGCTTAATTATAATGTTGCAAACATAAAACACACAAAACAATGTTTTTATGCTATCATATACTTTTTCTAGAAAAATTGCAACGTATTGTCTCCAACTTTTGATTCATGCTTTCATTATTCTAAACATTAGTGCATAGCTATAAAAATCTAAATTTTGTTCAATACTTAAAACGGTAGTTTTCAAGATAAAGTATTTTTTGTTCACAGTTAACTGTGAAACTTGAGTCTCCATTTTAAATGGAGCCACTTTAAATACCTTTGTAGAATTTTTTATAAATGACAAAGTGACTCAATGCATGAATGATCGATAAATTCTAAAAGAATTTAGAAGAGATGATGAGAGGACCCACTATCAAATTAGACAGCGAAAGAAAAATATGTCAGCAGAATGTTAACTGAACCTAGAGAAGTCAAAAGAAGAGGATGAGGCATGCTCTGGGTGCTTTGTAAGGAATGCTGACCTTGGGAAGTGTACTGCTTGCTACAAGAATTGAAGGTAATGCCAGCTTCGCTGGATCTAGTGGGAATGCATTCAGACAATCGAAAAACCTTCATCTGCAGCGTAGTGAATTACAAGTTCGTTTTTAGTACTTATTTTCTTGAAGATCCAAAAGTTTTAAGGAATGTAAACTGACTTAATATGTGTAAGAACTCCTGAGAGAGCTGGTGGGCGGGGGGCGGCGGGGCGTGGGGAGGGGTGCTAAAGGAACTTTAGATAAGGATCACAGAGTTGGAGACCAAAATGGAAGATCATAGTTATTGATATAGACAAAAGGTTTTGAGGCATAAGAAGAATGATTAGAAATGAGGCCAAAGAAACCACACCCTAAGACTAATTGAATAAAAACACTAGGTGCAAATAGTCAAGCAGGCTTAATCAGACTGGAAACACGTAGTATAGAATATGTGAGTTCCCAAGAGAGGTCTATAATCTGTCATGCTAGGAAAAGAGTCACACACACATCAAGTCCCCACAATAATAAACTCGACAAGAATAGAGGCTATTTTGCCTGGTGCAGCTACTTATTACTGAGTCCAGGTTCATAAACTTAAAGATTTATTTGGTTCGGACACTTAACATAGCCCAAGGATATAGACCTGGTGGCAAGTGGCATGAAATGGAGTGGACCTGACCTTCTACAGAGAGCGGCCACAATAGAGCTCCACAGATTATCACACGGAATCATTAATCCAGTTGGTGAGGTCTTCTAGTTTTTAGGAGAGGTCAGAATAATTTTTTGAAAATCATTCCTTTTAAAATTTGGATACAAATAAAAGATAAAAGCAAAAAACCAACACTGTAGGTCAAATAAAATGTTTTTTTGTAGACAATACTAAGGCTCAGAGAAGAGAAGGGGTTTGCCCAATGTGACTGAGTCAGTCGGGGTTGACAGAGCCAGGATTACAATGTGGGATCCTACAGTTCACTGTTGCATTTTGTGAAAGAGACAGTGTATGTTCCGTTTTTTCCACTGCCCTATTGAAAAGATGGAGAGGTGGTTAGGTCCATTAAGTCTCAAAAAGTTGGCTCAGTTTCTTCCTAAAAATATCTTTAAAGAAAGGTGTTGTTTAAGGGTGCAAACTTGTAACTAGTAGATAAATAAGTACTGGAGATCTAATGTATAGTGCAGTGATTGTAGAAAACATTGCGTTATAAATATCAAACTTGCTAAGAGACTGGATCTTAATTATTCCCACCACAAAAAAACAATTTGATGTGATAGAGGTACTAGCTAATCTGCAATAACAATCATATTGCATTATAGGAATGTAATAAATCAACACCTTAATTGTACACCTTAAATTTGCATAGTGTTATGTGTCAAATATATATCAATTAAAAAAGGGTGCTACTATTACTGCATCAATTTTCTAAGAAACAGAATGTCTCTGAGATTGCTTGTCAAAACAGAGAGCTTCATTTTTCTAGACTCTCAGAAAGCACAGGAAGATTTGGGGGAAAATTCTTGGTAACTCATAGAAGGGAGGGAGGAAGAACTACCTTTTCAGGCACTGGCTGAGTTCTGGAGTCCATTTCAGTGGAAGAAACCAGCAGCCAGCTGGTTTTAAGAAAACTTAAAGCCTTGATGATCCTGAGCCCCAGACACTGTCTCAGAGATGACACTGCTCATCCTACTTATCAGCTGGTTGGGTGGCCAGAGATGGGCAGAACTTGCTGGGAAGAGGCCAATGACAGGGAAAGTTGCTAAGTATTCTGAATGCCTTGTTTCCTCTTATTCCTTACAGTGTCCCAACTACCAGCTCCTGAACTAACACTGTTCCACTATTCCCAAAATAGTTCCCTATTTTCCAATAGTGGAGAAATAGGGAAAACAAAATGATATAGAAATCGTGGATTCAGAGATAGAAGGTTCAAGAGAAGAAGTCATAAATGTGAAATCTGTGTTCAGGTCTTGGATCTGTCACTGCCATAATGTCTGACCTTGAACACATCACATTCTCTTTCTGGGCCTGAATTGCTTCAAAGCAGGGAAGAATTGGGACTATGCCATTAAAATCTTTTTCTAACTTTAAATTTAAAAATTTCTTTGCTGATATGATGATGAAGTGCCTGATGTCATCTGGCACATGTTTACAAGGCAGTTTTATTTGAACCAAAGAACCGGTCATTTGTGGTGGTGTTTGGGCATCAGTAAGGGAGATGGTCTTGGCCAGAGGTGACTTTTCCACATGTCACCCACATCTCTGGGAAAGAAAATTCCTTCACTTGCCTCTGGGTTTTATCTCTTTCTGTCCTTGCTGCCACTGACACCAATACTCAAAACCAGTGACTGTCTGGGAACCTCAGAGGCCACGTTAGCTGTTGGCAGAGGGAGGCTTTTCTGTCGTAACCCTGCCCGGTGGTCGTCTGTCGCATCGCTCCCTCCATAAATCAACCCTTGGGACGTTTTGAAGGCCTCTCTGTCATCGTTCCCAGTTGATGAAGGGATGTGAGGCCAAGATCTCTATTTCACAGACCTAATGTCAAATTCCTCCTCTACTGGGTGGTCAGATCTCAGGGAAGACTGAACAGGAATCAGGTTCTAATGTGAATCCTGGAAGAGTTCTTTTTCTGAAACGAAGTTGGAGGAGTTTCAAGCCAAAAACTTGGTTCAGTGCTTTGCCTTGAATGGGTGGAGCTCATTTTTCCTTGGGAGCATAGATTGCTACTTTTATAATGGTTATCATTGCTGCAGTGATCTTAATTATTATTTTCGATACGTGTTGTGTTGTCTTTGTGCCATGCCCTGTGCTAATTGATTCAAATTCATTTTCTTCCTTATTCTTTCACTAACATAAGCAGCACTCAGTCTGAAATGATCTGTCTTGTCACCACTATATCCTTAGGGCCTAGACGATGGCCTGTCCTCATTAACTTTGTCCAACCAAATGAATGAATCGCTAACAGGGCCTTTCTACATGTCGTTCTCTCTGACGTTCTTCATGCCATTCTTTGCTTTGCTGCTCCTGTTCCTTCTTAAGATCTTAAATGTCACTTCTTTTGAAAATCATTCCCTGATTTCCTGGTCTATAGTTGGTTCTTTTATAGGCTCTAGGCTTTCTCTTATAGAACATATTCTAAGTAGTAACCTTATATTTATACTTATTTAATGCTTCTCGTTCCTTGGATCTTAAGCTCCTTTAAGGAAAGGACAGTGCTTTTACTGTTTATCATTGTATTCTCAGTAATTACCACTATTTCTATTACAGAGAAGGTGCTCCATAAATATTGGTTAAAATGATGAATCCATTTGGGTAGGTCATGTTAGCCCCATTTTATTAATGATGAATTTGAGACTGAACTAAATGACTCAAGGCCACATAAAAAAATATTATTTAAAAACTCATAATATTGACCCAGCTGTACCCTTATATTGATTGTCAGTTATGGCTAAATGTCTACATAGTTCATCTCCTAGCTTCGCCACAACCCTACCAGATAGATTTTATTATTCTTGTTCAAGTGAAGACTTTGAATGAGACACACCTGGGCCCAGTGACTTTCCTAATTTCATGAAACTAGGGAATGATGGAACCTGGAGGATGTTTGACTCAGAGCCAGGGATATCTCTAGCATGCCTTGTTGGCCTGGCATGTTGTCTAGGTGTGAGAGCTCGTGCAGACATGTGTGATATGCACACGTGTGTGCTTGTGCATTTTTAAACACCAAGTTTAAAATTCTAGTCTGGAAATTTGCCAACCCTAAGCTCAGCAAGTGTCTTGTCTCTCCATAAACCTAATCAGGGGAGTGGAATAACACAGATGAGTCTCTCTGCCAATATGTTTCAGTCCCAAACGCTTTTGGTAGGCCATATGGCTTTTTAAGAGTCACTTGGAAATATTAGGTGAGACTTGAGAACAATAATTGAAAGTCATAGGTCTCAGGTTAATTAATCCCTAGTCTCACATAGCACCTGGCCACCAAAACATTCAACGCCCATGAATAACCTGCAAATCACAGGCCAAGTAAACAGACATTAAACAGGCTTCCTCAGCTGGATAGTAATCCTGTTAACCCTCAATAGATGAAGAGCAGTTGTGTATCAAAGGCATTTTTATGTTCATAACCTTTTGTTTCTTTATTTTCCAAATTGTTGCGTGAATTTGGCCAAGCAGATATTAACATCTTTTATTTAGTTTGTTTTCATTTGGTGACATTTAATGACCTATTAAATGCCATGACCTTTGTTAAGTACTTTATCTTTCCTATGCCATTTAGTTCTTGCAGAAGCTCTGTAAACTAGGGAATATTATTATTCTTGTTCTATAGATGAAGAAGTTGGGTTTGGAGAAGCTCAGTGCCTTGTACAGAGTCATCTGGTTGACAGTGGTCAAAGCCAGAACCACTGCCACGTCACTCACGTCAGCATTTTCATTTTCTTTTATTAGCAGGTGCTTTCTGTTAGCCTTTATGAATGCTTTGCACAAATTGCTTTAGTTCTAGGTCTCATGAGAATACTATAAAATGTAAAAGCATTGTTTCCATTTCACAGATGAAGCAACGATAGCTCAGAAAGACCAAGTGAGTTATCCAAGGTCATAGAGCCGGTGAGTGGCAGAGGCAGGACTTAAACTCAGCTAGCAGGGTCTTCAGAGCCCAAACTCCTAACTGCCTATTCTGCTCCATCCCTGGGCTAACTCTGACTTCCAACTCTTAGTCTCCTTTTCATAGTGCTATATCGTTATCCTGTCTCTAACATGTGCTGGCTTTGAGAATTTTTTTTTCTCCCTAAATATGCATGAAGAAGCAATTAACCCCTAAATGATAGGACTTTGCCTCCCCCGTGTGATGGACTAGGTGGAAGAGGCATACATCCAGTGATTGCTGCTGGGAATGATCATTACCAAACACCCACAAACTTTCCTGCATGTCTTCCCAGGACTGAGCAGAGTTTTGGATGAGTGAGAGCAGTTGGTCCAGCAGAAGTAGTGCCATATGGTGATTAATTAGAACCAGGTGTCAGAGAGACTGGAGACCTGAGGTTTGGCTGATGCTTTGCTGATGGCAGGGAAAGAAGGTACCCTTCATACTTTAGGATGTAATGGGCTGGCAAGTGGACACTCTAGATTTGAGTATGGTGGTGGCATCTTGGCAGAAGAGAACATTAAACTGGGAGTTATGAGACACCTGGTTTTAGTCTTAGCTTTTACTTTGTCTGCTTGAGGTCTTTCCTTTCCTTGTCTGTAAAATGAGTGAGGAAGACCCTCTTAGATATTTTACATGAAAAAGCCCTCTGAGACATCTGATTCATTCATTCACATTCAACCAGTATCAAGTAAGTACCAAGCACATACCTTCAACTACATTCTGGGTTTTGAAGATGGACCAAGGTAGGTGTTTACTTAGACTTCACAGTAAGCCCACTCCAAATCTGCTTGAGAGTCTCCACAGTAATTTTTTTTTTTTTTTACTTAAATGTGTTTTATCACCTCTAAAGTGAGGCTTAGAAAGCTTTTTCTGCAAAGGGCCAGATGGTAAATATTTTAGGCCTTGTGGGCTAGACAATATTGACTTTCATCTCAACTATTCGACTCTGCCATTGTGGTGCAAAAGCGATCACAGACAACACTAATTAATGAGAGTGACTTAAAGTTCCTCTGATCCCTTGTCTTTAGGGCTGTATGAATGCGCAATGCCAATGTTTTTATTTGGTCTTTGCTAACTACAACTCACCCTCAACATCCAGCTAAAGACCCCCCTCTATTCAGAAGTCCCCGTTATCTCCATCCCATCCTGGCATATCACTCTCCCAAACGCCTCCAGATCAAATAGCCTGTCCCATGAAACTGGGAACCTAGTTCTTAATATGAATTGCCCTGTCCAGCATTTATTGAGTTCACTCTACTTAGAATGCTTTTTCTTCAGATCTTTGCATGGCAGGCTTCTTTAGGATATTCAGATCTCAGCTCAAATATCACCTTCCCGAAATGGGCAATCAAATCTTTAACACTACACCTCTTCTAATTTTTTTTCATAAATCTTATCGCTGAAATAATATTGAGCTTATCTGTTTACTTGCTTTATGGTTGTACTTGGCACAAAGTAGGACCTTGGGTGATGTTAGGGTTATCACCTTCTTCCAAATTATCTGATCCTCCTAGAATGTAAGCTGCATGAAAGCTTGAACTGTGTCTGTCTTGCTCCCAGCATCTACCATTCCTTGCACAGTGAGGAAGTGGATGTGTGGAGTGCTAGCCATCACATAAAAGCATTTTACGTATATTTTCTTACTGAGCCCTAATAACACTTCTCTAAGGTATGTCCTGTCATTAGCAGGTGGGGAAACTAAAGTACTTGGAAAGTACTTCTCAAGTCACACTAGCGAGACAGATGCAAACCCTGGTCTATCTAGATTCTTCACTCTTTTATTACCTTGCCACTGCTTTGTACTATCCTTTCTTGATCTAAAATACCTGCTTTCTCCTTTGCTTCTGAATATGCTTTATTTATCCCAATGGAAGATAAGATTCCAAAAGGGAGGGAGGCGTTTCTCACTTTTTTTTTTTTTATCGTTCACCTGCTGTCTAGTGTCATGCTTAGCACAGAGTGGACAATAAATATTATTTTGCACATTACCTGGCTGGGACTGAAAAAATTCTTTTCTGTGTGTTTTAGTGCCAGGCGAGATTTCTGTCTTTCTCCAGATGGAGTTGCTTATAGTTCCATTGTAATACCGTTCCCCTCATCCGCAGAGACTGAATGCACTTTGAATACTCTAAATACAAAAACTTGGCATCTCTAAATAGCAGAGTAATTGCAGATGGTACCCCAAGGGCTTGAAGGGAGCTTCGGCCTCCCACTTAATCAACCCCAGACTGTAGGAGGCTGTAACCAGGGAGACCGGCGGGTGCAGACAGGTAAAGCAGCTTTTACTCTGAAACACTGGGGTGAGGGGAGGTGCATTTTTATGTCCGTGGTGCTTCTGACAAAAGAGGACATTTGGTGCTTCTCCCTGAAGGTCATTGGATCTGTTCTTACTGTCCAAAGAGATCACAGGATGGAGGCCCCAGCCAACAGGGGCCTCTTTGTGCTCTTTCTCAGTACTCCGGGATTTAGGGCAAGGAACAGAGACAGTGCTAATGGAGGTGCAAAGTATTATTTTATAACAATTATTTAAATTGTTATCACCTTGCGTGTATCACCTCTCAGACATGTGAGGTGATAACAATTCGCCTTTTGTTATGTACCTCCTTAACCTGGGATAAGGGTACCTTCAGAGGTTTGTCCAGCAAACCTTGAATTGCTGCTGCATCTTTTGCTCAGACCCCATTCAACTGAGTTTGCTTGCATTATTTTAAATGTGTCCCTACAAACAACACATGCTTACATATCAAAGTAACTCACTCACTGGTGGTAGCCTCAGGAACGGCTTTTACCTGCATTTACTTAGTAGCCACTTTACATACTGCTTATGAGGCTTAGTAATTAGTTCTAGGTGTTAAAAAATACTTACTATTGCTATTGTAACAAAAGCAACTAACATTTTCAAGCATATCCTGTGAATCTGGTGCTATTCTCAATGATAAGAATGCATTATCTCCTATGATTCTCATATTGCAGTATGAAAAAGATTTCATTATCAATTCTGTTTTGCAAAAGAGTAACTAAGGCACAGACACATGATCCCTGGCCTTAAAAAGCTGCCTGTCCAATAGGGGAGATAGGTGTGGGTACATACAATCAAAATGCAAAACAGAGGGTGACAAGGGTCATACCTAAGGTAAAATCAAATATCTATGTGTAGATGGAAGATGCCCGGCAGATAGATCACCTGCTCTCCTCCCACATACGCATTAGACATTGCTAATTAATCATGACTCTCTTTCCTTTTCTACATATTAGTTCCAAATTATAGCCTAAGAATTTCTTGCCACGAAGCTTTCTGGATAACCATGCCAACTGAGCAGTTTTTCTCTAAAATAATTGGTTGTCATTTATGACCAATGAGCTTGAGAGGTAGGAGAGAGCATTTCCCAATGGAGGTATGAAGAAAAGTACTTTGGTTGGCATTTGAAATCCGTTCATTCAACCAATATTGAGAATCTACTTTCTACTTTATGCTTCCTAGGACGGTATCAATGCCTAAAATAAGAGTCTGCTCTTGGAGAATAGAGAATAATTTTTAAAATACACATCCATAGATATTATTATATCAGATAATATGTGCTACTAAGAAAAATAAAATGCAGTGTAAGTATGCTAACAGTGAGAGGCAGTTGGAAGCATGATTTTAGATAGGGAGGTCCTATTTGATGTGGTGACATTTGAGACATGGTCGAAGTGAGGAGGGCAACGTGAGTGCCTAAGATAGCATTTCAGATGGAGAACTCTAGCTGATTATAGAGGAGTGAGCAAGAACAGATAGAGCGATCCTTTTAAGAGACATAGATTATGTTTTTCTCGTGCTTGAACTCCCCAGTGTCTCCCATGACCCTTGAACACATCCAGAGTCCTAACCTCTATCATAGTCCCCGTGGACCTGGCCCCTGGTTTCCTCTCTGAACTCCTCCACTCTGTCCCCCTTCACTCCCTGCAGCTATCCTGTCTTCCTGCTTTTTCAAACATTTCTTCCTCAAGGGCTTTGTACTTTTTGAATGCTGTTAGGTAGCTCTTATCTTTGAGTTATTTCAGGCAGAGGCAGAGTCAAAACTCATCTTCCGAGTCGCAGCTTTCCATGAGTCTTTTGTGTAGATACACATGCAAAGTTCACTACTCGATGTTTCGAACTAAGTGGCAGAGTTGGGAAGTGTGACTCTTCTTTATTCGCTCCACCCCCTGCAGATCTGGTGGCCAGTGAGTATCAGTGGAATGAGTGAGCGGATTAGCATTTTACAGTTGGTTAATGCCGTAAGTGAAAGTTTCATGACTCTCGAAGGCAAAATTAATTTAAGAACATAACTTGGACTTCACGATACTCATAAGCACCTGTGAAAAGATAGAATCAGTAGCTTGCAGTTTATAGATGCATATTCTAAAGCTGCAGTTCCATTAGTAGAAACTGACTTGTTGTAAATGATAATATTCATCTATTCTATGACCAGTGACATTCTTTAGTCTGTTAGTAAGCCAGGATTTGGAGGGACATCTTTGATAGCCAACCTCTAAAATGGTCTCCAGTGACCTTCACTTACTGGTATGTGCCCTCACATAGTTCCAACACATGCTGAATCAAGGCTGTGACCAAAATAGTGCAATGGACAAAGTAGGATAGTGTGTGATTTCTGAGTCTAGCTCTGGGGAAGCCAGCTGACATGTTGTGAGGATGGTAAAGTAGCTCCGTGAAGAGATCCATGTGGAGAGGGCCTAAGGCTTTCTAAACAGCCGGCACCAAACCGACAGCCATGTGAGGAAGCCACTTGGGAAGCAGATCCTCTGCCCAGTGAAGCCTTCAGATGACCCCAACTTTGGCCGTGAGACACCCAAGCCAGAATTGTCCAATGAAACCAACTGTGAGACAAAATAGGTGATTCTGATTGTTATAAGTACTAAGTTTTGGGGGCATTTGTCACATAGCAGTAGATAACTAATATAACATTTGCTAATGCTTTAGGACTGAACCTCTCTGTTCTTTGAATAAAATCCAGGCTTTTTGCCCTGGTGATTTGGCTCCTGCCTGTCTCTCCAAATCCATCTCTTGAGAAACATTGGTATAGGAAGTAGTTATTGAGTGTCTGTGATATGCTAATCCTGCGGGGATCAGAGTAGGCCTCCTCAATAGGGTGACCCACTGTCCTCGTGTATCTGGGACTGAGAGCATTCAAGGGATGCAAGACTTTAGTATTAAAATTGGGCAAGTCCTAGGAAACCCAGAATAAGTTGGTCACCCTATTCCTGGAGGACATCAGAAAGGACCAGGATCCTGAAAGATGAACAAAGACACAGCACGTCTTTACATGTTAGGAAAAGTCTGAAAAGGGGGCAGAGTAGGGAGGAGTACACGCAAAGATTCTCTTATCTTCAATCCTGTATTCCCAGCAATTACAGGAAGTAACTGCTCAACATTACTTTTCCAGTCCAGCCTTGTGTTCTTATCCTTGCTCATTATACTGACACTATTCCAATATTCCATCCTTTCCTTTAACGTGCCAGGTTCCTTTTTAACTCAGGGCCTTTGCTCTTGCTTTCTCCTTTGCTTGGAACATCCTTTACCCAGATTTTCCTGTGGCTGTTTTATCTCGAATACCTCCTCCTAGGAGAGGTCTTTTCCAATTCCAATGTCAAAAAACAGCCCTGGATGTCCCAGCTCGGTCAGTCTCCATCACATTGTTCCGTTTAATTATCCTCACAGTACATATTACCATCAGAAATTATCTTCTGTGTTGGTTTGCTTGTTCTTCCTGCTTTGCAAGAACACAGGCCTTTTCTGTTTGTCCATCACTGTACCTCTCTGCCTATAGCAGTGGTATCAAATAGAAGATACACTATTAATCTTAGTCAAATGAATAATGAATAAATACATTTAGAATGTCAAACTGAAATGATGGGTCTCTTCTTATTCCCAGATTTAAGATCCTGCAGGATCTTCCTTTTGACATCAGGATAACATGTCAAATCCTTAGCATGGCCTAAGAAACATTTGTTATCCAAACTGAGTATCTTTTTAGCCTCAGCTCTTGCCACTGACTACCTTTAACTGTGCTTCAGGAATATTGACATTGTTGAGTATATTCATGCTTTCTCGGATAATATTCCTTCTTCTTACCAGCTAACTCACACTCATCCTATGGGTCTTTTTAAAAATAAAACTTACTACAAACTCCTTTCCCAACAGCACTCATCCCAGTCCTATTAAGAATTACTTCCTAAGTGCTTACAGAGCCTTTGTCTTCACCGTTGTAATACTTAGAACATCACGGGTTATCTATTCAATTGTTTTCTAAGCTTCATTAGAGCAGAGGACCTTGGATCTTAGGCATCACAATAGATGGCTTGAGAAAAAGTTACCTCTCAGTAAACCTTAGACTTAAAGTGCAAAAGGTTGGAGAAAGTGTAAAGGATGAAGAAGTATGTAAGAACGATTTCTGAACTTCCACCGTCATGCGGTCCTCCAGTTGCATTTGTAGGATGCCCACGAGTCAGGTCCTTGTCCCTAGCTAGCTAAGAAAGCTCCTCTAGCAGCAGAAATCCTTTTTAGTGAAATTATACAGTGCACAGACAAAACATTGGAGCCCCACCCTCAGCTCTACTGTGATTTGTTACCTCTTTCTGCTCATTGCCTTGGAGAAATAGGCAGTGTTTACCTATTGCCAAGGCAAAGCTGAGCAGATGGTAAATGTCCTGTGTTCTGCCAACAAGAGTTAGGAGAAATAACTAAAATTCATTTGCTTGAGACAAACTGTAGCCAGGAATTTAACTGTGTGCTGGCAAAAGTAAGCCGTTAGTTTATGATTGATTTCTCAGTTTCAAAGAAAGAATGGTGTCTGTCTAGTGGCTCTCACAGTTATCCCAGATTATAAGATCCTTAATTAGATCCTTAATTAGAATTCTGGTAGCATCACCCCATCCCCCAATATCCACCTTCTCTCTCTCTCTCTGAGCCATCATTTGATTTCTTTCCTGTCTCTTTGCCTTCTCTACTATGAGTATTTCAAATGAGCTTGCAAAAGCTTTTTTAACCAGGATTCATAGAGACATAGAATCACAGAAGAATCTTTAAGGGTCATTTTGCTCTGTGATTTCCAAAGGCCAGTTGTTCATTAATGAGTGTGAGGTCGCCCTTTTGAGAACCACCTAGGGGACTATGAGAAATACAGATACACGGGTCACATTCTTGGAGATCCTGATTCAGTAGCTCTGGAGCTAGACTGTCACCTGTGTTTTTAAAACGCAGGTTAATGTCAGTGGCCTCCATAATTTAGACTTGGTAAAGGCTTGTAGGTTTCTTCCTCCATGACATCACCACTGAGCTGGATGCTATAGAAAAGCAATTCACAGAATGATATCTGCCACAAATAGAAGCAATTAGACAAGTCTTGACTATATAAAAAGTTCATGCAGGTAGACAAGATTACTTGAGTCCTGGGACTTGCTAACCTTCTGATTTGAGTCAAGTGACACAAATCTTCCACATCAATATCTTAACTAATGCACCTCTGAATTTGAATCCTAGGCACCATTCTGAAGGCTGTCTCTTGCTTTCCAGATTCTTATATCTTTTCATACAAGAGTGTGTCTCATATCTCTTATGCTAGTTAACCAAACCATTAATACTGATTAGAGATAAGGTAGCTAAACCCTGTGTGAGCTTCTATCCTTAGAGAGAGCATCTTGATTAAGATACTGAAAATGTTAACTAGCTCTTTTCAGGTATATACTAGGACTAATTCACACATACATATATAAATCACATGGTCTACGCCAAAATATTTTAAAATAAATTATATACGAAATAAGAAATGAAAACTGAGGGAAGAGGGGGGATTATGTATTAGGTCTTTCATGATGAAAATGTTGGAGAACATAATAACAACATGCCAAACATTTGTACTTAAAACACCAAAAGCGAGAAAACTCAGAGCAGTTGCTTCTATATAACATTGCCAAAACTTGCTATGCTCCTAGAGTTAAATAAATCTAGTATTTTGGCATGTACCTTTAAGTAGCAAGTTCAAGAATGTCTTTACCTCTCTGGCCCTCACTTTTCTCACCTGGAAATAAAGAGAGTGAACTCAATCATTTAAGGTTGTTCATTTAGGTTTAATATTTTATAGATCGGAGGCATTGTTTCCTTTATAAACACATGCATACACACATACAAATCACTTCATTAACATTAATTGTAAATTTCCAAATCAGTTGATAGAATTTGCCTAAAGCGACACAGTAGCTAAATTGGATATATGAACTATAATCTGCTGAATTAAATGAACTTGATTAAATTTAGAACAATTATGGTAATTTTAAGTTATGTTCATTTAGTTAAGATAATCAAAAACAAGTTAAATAAAAACATTATTTTTATTATTTTTAAGCAGTTTTAAATTCTGTTTTCTAACTCAAAAGATTAGGTGTATATATATGTTTTTGTCTTTGTATGTTTGCCGACTTCCACAATAAAACCAAATGTTTTCTAGTCCCAGATTAAGGTGTTGTTCATCCTGGGATTGTGACCTACACTAATTGTATATAGTTTATTCATACATATTGACTGGACAATAGTGTGGGTCCTATGTGGGGGAATGGTGACTAATTGGTAAAAAATATGGGTTTGAGGTTGAGTCAAAAAAAAACTCACTTTTCCTCCTGTGTATTTCTCCTTTACTCTCACACATTTACCACACTCACAACATTTCTGACACCAGATGGGTGGAGTTGTTCTCTCAGATCCAGCAATTCTCTTTGACACCAGCTAGTTGGGTGTCATGTTAAGGGCTCAGTCCCATGAGGCTGCCCCCCCACCCCACTTCAGATGCCAATCACAAATATTGTAGAAGTCCCAGGTTATCTACAATTTCTGTTCATCTTGGCTACAAATAGGAGGTTTCCCTTGGATAGATTTGCTGGAATAACTCACAGAACTCAGGGACACATTTACATATACTGGTTTCTTATTACAAAATACGATCAAGGGCGCAGATGAATAGCCAATGAAGGGATACAAAGGGTAAGGCCTGGGAGGGTCCTGAGTGCAGGAGCTTCTGTCCCTTCACATATGTGGTTTTGTCCAATTACCTGGAGGCTCTCCAACTCTCATACTATTTGGATTTTATGGAGGCCCCCTCACATAGGCATGACCAAATATTAACCCATTTCTAGCCCCTCTCTGGAGAATTGAGAGCGTTGAAAGTTCCAAGTTTCTAATTGTGGCTCGATCTTTTTGGTGACCAACCCCCATCTCGAAGCGATCCAGGAACCCACCAAGAGGCACCTCATTAGAACAAAAAATACCCTATCACCCAGAAAATTCCGAGGGATTTAGGAGATCAGTATCAAAAACTGAATCAAAGACCAAACATTGGAACAAAAGATGCTCCTGGCGCTCTTATCACTTAGGAAATTACAAGGGTTTAGGGAGCTCTGTTCTTGGAACTGGGGACAGGGGCCAATATTTATGTATATACATATATATGTGTGTGTGTATGTGTATATATATGTGTGTATATATATGTATGTATACATATATGTGTGTGTATGTGTGTGTACCTGTATGTATGTTTCTATTTTACAGAGGGTAAAGCCAACTATAGATTTGAGTACTGTGTTGTTAATTGTAACTTTGGACAAGCTACTTAACCACTCTGAGCTTTGATTTCCTTTTCTGACAAAAGGGAATAATAATACTAATGCCTATTGACTTGTGATAACTAAATGAATGATATAAAATACTTACCAAACTACTTGGCATGTAGTAAGGAATTGGTTCAAATGTAAGCTGGTGCTGGCTCCTTGTTGTCCTGTCTTGTCCATGGCTGTACAACACTCATATGGATGTGGGCCCAGAGAACCAAGTCTGGAAACTCTACTCATTTTTCTTTTTAACAACTTTATTGAGCAATAATTCACATATCATACAATTCACACATTTTAAGTGTGAAATTCACAGATATATGCAACCATTGATACAGTCAAGTTTCGAATATCTTTATCACCCTAAAAAGAAACCCCATACCTCTAATTCTATTCATTTTTGGTGATGCTTATAGATCTAAGATTTGTTATGGTATCTTGGATTGATTGCTTCAAGAGTTGGTTAACAATTCTTTTCCCTGAGAAAGGCCACTTTCCTGACAGCTGTAATCAATTTGTCTGTTATAGATTAATTCTCATGTACTCAAACATGTAACCATCTCAGAAATTGCCTCTAGCTTTTGATTGTTTACTTATATCCAGAATAGGTGGCCACCTGTTCTGCTGGTTGGAGAGGTTCTAGGATAAATACTCCACAGAAATGTCTCTTTAGCACCAGTTTGCTTGGCAAAAATATTTCTATGAGGATTGGCTTACCATATTTGAGTCTGGTGCCAAATAGATTGAATGGCTCAAACAATACTTATTTCTTATAGTTCTAGAGGATAAGAGGTTCAAGATCAAGGCACCAGCAGAGTTGGTGTATGATGGAGACTTGCTTCCTGGTTCAAGTCTTTTTGCTGTGTCCTCACATGGCAGAAGGGCAAGGGAGCTCTCTGGGGTCTCTTCTATAAGGACACACATCTCCTTCATGAGGGCTCTGTACTCATGACCTAATCACCTTCCCAGGGCCACACCTCCAAATACCATTATATCTGGAAATAGGTTACAGCACATGAATTTGGGGGGATACAAATATTTAGTCTATAGCATTCTGTCCCTAGCCTGCCAGAATTCATGGCCTTCTCTCTAATGAATAATAAATATATTCATTCCATCCCAATAGCCCCAAAGGTCTTAACTCGTTCCAGTATCCACTTTAAAGTTTAAGTCCCAAGTCTCATGCAGATATTTTCTAGAACAAATATGAGTGAGACTCAAGGTATGATTCATCCTGAGGCAAACTGTCTTGAAGAATAGTGTATGACTTCTGTCAAGATGGTGTTAATTGTTGTTTGGCCATAGGTTCTTATTTTTTTCCTTTTAGTATGGATAGGGTGAAAATTTTACAAATCTTTACGTTCTTCCTTATTGATTAACAGTTTCATCTTTAAGTCATTTCTTTTTTTGCATTTTACTGTAAGCGATCAGGAGGAGCCAAATTGCACCTCAACACATTGCTTAGAAATTTCTTAAGCTAAATGTCCAATTTCAGCTTTTGCAAATTCTACCTTCTGTTAAACACTCGAACACAAACACAATTCAGCCAAGTTCTTTACCACTTTATAACAAAGATCACCTTTTTTTCAGTTCCCAGTAATATGTTCCTCATTTCTGCCTGAGTTCTTACCAGAATCAGCTTTAAAGTTTCATTTATGACAGTGTAGGATTTTTCTAGCATGCACCTCAAAACTCTTCCAGCCTCTATTTATTACACATTTTTAGGTGTTTGTTATAGTAGCAGCCCACTCGCTGTATCAATTTTTGTTTTAGTCGGAGTTCTCTGGAGAAACAGGATATATATAGGAAGAGATTTATTATAAGAAATTGGCTCATACAGTTTTGGAGATTGAGAAGTCCCATGATCTGCGTCCTTCAAGCTGGAGACCCAGGAATGTGGGTGGTGCGATTCAGTCTGAGTCTGAAGGCCTGAGAACCAGAGGAGTCAAAGACAGAGATTCTAGTCTGGGACCGAAGGCCTGAGAACCAGGGCTGTGCAGGGTAGAAGACTGATGTCTCAGTGCAATTAGGCAGGAGAAACTGAATTCTTCTTTTCTCTGCCTTATTGTTCTATTCTGGCCCTCAAAAGATTGTATGATAACCACCTCCACTCTGAAGGGAAGCTTTACTGAGTCCACTGATTCAAATATTTTATCTAGAAGCACTCTCACAGACACACACAGAAATAATGTTTAATCAACTATCTGAGTACCTCATAATACAGTCAAGTGGACACATAAAATGAACCATCGTGCGGATGACTTATTTATCTTCTATTGGGCTACTGCGATATTTATTCATGTTTTTGATGAGGGTTTTAGGATTGTAAAGGTGGCTAAAGGTCCTATAACTACCAGCTAAACCATATAAGACAGAGTAGGCAAATCCTTTTTAAATACTTCAGAGAGAAGAGCACAATTTAAGGTAGAATAGAATGGGGAAAAAAATATAATCATATCAAGTCTAGCCTTCTTTTGGAGGGGACAGACATGTTTAGTTTCAAACCCAATTTATTGGTGATGATATCAGTGATAATCTGTACCGGAAAACATGCTGAATTCTTTACATATGATATCTCATTTAATCCTCACATTCATCTGTGAGTTGTGACAATTGTTGCTAATTTACAACTGAGGAACCTAAAACATAAAGAGGTTAAGTAAATTATTCAAGAGTGTTCAGCTAATAAATAAGTGTCAGAGCCAAGATTTAAAATCTGATCGGTTTGATTTCAAGGCCTATGGCCTTATACTCTGTTGTTTCCTTTCTTTTCTATACTCTTGAGTTTCTTGGACAAGTCCTTTTTTCCTCTTCTGAGTAACTTTTTCTTAACCTATTATAAGGAGATGTAATTTTTATAGCATCTACCTTACTGGAAAAAAATAAGAAATGGATGACTGTAAAATATTTATAAGAGTAGAAGAGATTATCCCTGCCTTAATCCTATCCCCTTAAAAAATATCCTTTCAAGTGTTGAGCTAAATAAAATGTTCCTTTATTATGTAGGCCAAGGTCAATTTATGAATTAGTCATCTGTTACAGCCAGAGTTTTTCAGAAATCTTTTAAGACTGTGGCACAGCATGGACATGAGATAAATGTTTTCCCAGTGAATGAACTCAGTTCAATTATGCTATTATTTCATGCCCATGAAGGCAGCTTTCATGTCCACTGAGTTAGTCAGGACTCTCTTGCTTGAAAGAAAAGCAAAATCTCAACTGAAATTGGCTTACAAAAAAATGGAAGTGTATTGGCCCATATAAATGAAAAGCCCCATAGTGAATAGCTTCAGGTACAAGAGATTTAGTGTTGCTACTATTTCTAAATGTTTCTGTCCTTCTCTCTGCTTGTTTTACACTATGTTGGCTTCGTAACCAGGCAAGATTTCTTAGCGTGCTTTTCCCAAAAGATCCAGAAGGGTCCCCAAGTTATTGTTGATTTGACTGGGCTTGAGTCTGTTCCTGAACCAATCAATGAAACAAGGAGATTCAATACCCCTATTGGCCAGGTCATGTGTTCCCTTCATTTCTGCAGCTAATGGGTATGATCCAATTCAACCGAAGAACCTAGACTGACCGTGAGGGAAGGATGGTTTTCTAAAGGAGAATTAGAGAGTTATTGCCAATCGAAGGAGACTGAGTGGTGCACAGGCAAGGGTAAAATATGCACTTGCTTAACTCTTAGTTATCCCTTTTCTGGGATAAAGAGCTTTAGTTTTCAAATGTTCTTCAAATAACAAGATTCAGAGTTCTCTAAGTAACCTGGTTGTTCTCTCAATAATTTCTAGAGGATTTGTTTCTTCTAAAGGATCATAATCAAGATGTTGAGTGGTGTATTGACCAAGTGAGAAATGGCTGAAGGGAATTGTTTTAGGGTGTGTATATGTATGTGGGTGATGGGGGTAATTCTTATTATACTTGAAATAGAGGACACAAAATGGAGAGATGAAAGAGTGTTCTTTTAGATTTTAAAAGGAATAAGTAGGTATGAAAATGTAGGGAGACAAAGTTAGAATTAATGCAAGGTACAACTTTTAATTCATGTCGTTTACCACTGTTTTAGAGAGCTAGGTCCTGAGAAGCTCATATTATTTAAATGAACTATGTTGCATTTACTATGGTCAGGCAGTGTTCTAAAATGCAAATCTTACCTTGTTTAATCATGAGAGCTAGGTAGTAGTATTACCCCCAGATTCCATGAGAAGAAACAGACTAGACAAGGTAAATAACATACCGAAAGTTACTCAAATACTAAGTGGTAGAATCAGAAATAGAACCTGGGTAGTCTGTGTTTGCAATTATTGCAGTAAGCTTGGGAGGAGAGGGAGATGGAAACTTATCAGAAAATTAGAAGATAAAGTCAAGGAAGTCTATAAGGTAGAATGAAAAGACACAGTTGGAAAATGGGAGAGCAAATAAAATTAAAGAATCGTTCTAGGATCGCCGCTAACCGACAAATAAAGGAGAATAAGTATCAAAGAGATAATACAGAAAAGAAGATGCCTGGACCTAAAGAAGAAGTTGCTAGATCGAAAGGTCTGATCAAATCATCTACATCATTAAGTTCCAAAGCAATAAGATAAAAAGAGCTCATAAGTATATGGGAAAGTGAAAGGAATGGAGAATTCAGGAACAGAAATCAGAATATCACTGGTGTGGGTGCCAGGCCTGACTGGCCCAAGGTCTGGCTGTGATCCAAGGTCTGGCTGTTATCCAAGGCCTGACTGGCCCAAGGTCTAGCTGGTCCAAAGTCTGCCTGCGATCCAGGCCCACAGCTAGGAATAGGACCCCAGACTTAGAAAATATGTAAACATACTTCAACTTATTCTATCACGCATGTGTGGCTGAATGCCACTTTTGTACTCTGCTGCGTGAGAAGACATGCAGTCCCCTGGAGAGCAGAAAGAAGGGGAGAGCAGAAGGGGAGCCCAAGAAAGGGGAACAGGAGAAGTGCATGCAAGACTGAGCGCCCCCATGCAATAGACTGCACTCCCCAATAGAACTGCACTTCCCAACAGAAGTGCGCTCCGCACAATAAAGTTGGTGCCTGACGTTTCATCGTCATGTTAGCCTTTTGTACATTCGTCCAACTGGGCCTCACACCGTCGAGCCTTCTGGGTCAGGTCAGCAATACCTCGGACCCAATAGCCCCTGCCCCTGTTTCCAGCCATTACATAAAATTAAAACAGCATTTAAAGGAATGAAAGGCACAAATTTCCAATTGTATAATAAATAAGCCACAGAAATAGTATACAGCTCATGGAATATAGTTAATAGTATTGTAATAACTGTGCAGTAACAGATGGTTACGAGACTTAGTGTGTTAATCACATTTTAAGTATGCAAAGGTCAGATCACTATTGTACACCTGAGACTAATATAATATTGTATGCCAACTATAATAAGAAATTGAAAAAATAAAATATGCTTTGAAAAACATGTGCATATTGAGAAAAGAATTATGCAAAACTATAAGTTATTAATAAAGTGAAGAATAAAAAAATATAGAATATTTGAAGCCAAATCAGTTTCAACCTAGACTGATAATTTAGTTTGGTAGCTAAATCAAGTGTGAAGGTATAGATGCAAAGTTGCACAAGGAATTGACCTTTCTCAGGAAGCTGTGGAGGGTGTGTTCTATAAAATGTGGAACAAATCAAAAGAAAAAAGACATGAGATCCAGGATACAGGAGACCTGACACAGAAAAGAGATAAAAGAATTTTCCAGGAAAATAGCAAAGTAAATGTCCGAGGACAAAAAAACTGTTTAGCAATCCTAGAGCACACAACTTTTTAGAGAAGCAGGTCCCCTAGAAAATGACCCATTGAAAGTATATTATACAAAGTCAGGTTGTTTAAAAAAGTTAATAATGATGGGTACGCAGAGATAGCAAAAGAAAAAAATAAGGCAATTATGAACTTCAGGAAATACATATAAACATGTACAAGAAAATGTATTCATAGTTCGTAATTTCTCAGTAGGAAACAATATATACTTATTCATATTAATCCCTATGAAGGTGTTAGATACGGTTAACATTACAATCAGTTGACTTTAAATAAAAGAGATTATCCTCCGCGATCTGGGTGGGCCTCATCCAATCAGTTGAAAGGTCTTAAGAACAAAACAAGTTTACCTAAGGAAGAATAAATTCTACCTGTGGACTGCACATTTAGCTCCTGCTCCAGTTTCCAGCCAGCAGGCCTGTACTACAGGTTTTGGACTTGCCAGGCCCCACAATTACATAAAGCAATTCCTTGAAATAAATCTTTGTATGTGTATGTATATTTATCTTCATATGTATATGAATACCTTAATACATATATATATATATATATGTGTATTCACATTTACACACACACACACATACACACACACACGAAGGCCTATGCTGATAGAGGAAGAGGCCATGAGGCATGGAATGCAACCTAGAAGCTAGAAAACTTAAAAAAACAGAATCTTTTCCCCTTGGGCCTCCAGAAGAAATGCAGCCCCTGATTTTGGGCCAGCGTGACCCTTCTTGGACTTCTGGCCTCTAGAACCATGAGATAAGACATCTGTATTGTTTTAAGCCACTAAGAGTATGGTAGTCTGTTATAGCTACAATAGGAATCTAACACACTGTGTATCATTTCATACAAAACTTACCATTATCCATGTTGTCTTCTCTGCTTTGTATGTGAGGGACCTGAAACTTGGAGGTGCGATGTGACTCAGTGCAGACCAGAGAATAATTGTCCTAAATGGGCTGTGGACCTTGTCCTTGAAACTTACCAAAAGTCCCATGTCCACTCTAGCACACGTACTTATAGTATATTTGTAAGCTGGCTGTATGTTTCCTTAAGGACACTGATAGTTTCCATGCATTTATAACAAAACAAATAAGAGGAGGAATTAAGGAAAAGGAAACTTCTTGATTTTCTATTTGATGCTTGCTTTGTTGGTGAATAAAGCGTCTGCCTGGATGCCCTGTTAAGTAGCCTTGGGTGATTAATCGTATGGTTCAGCCCTGTGAACCAGCATGGAGGTCTCTCCAAGATGTGCCAAGTTGTAAACACCAGCTCAATGCCACTTTGATGAAGTACTGAGACTCCTTTTTATACAAAGGCTTTCTATGGTCCTTTCTAATGCTGTACAGACCACTAATCATGAAAAACATATTTCAAATTCCTAGGCCAGCAAGGGCTCTGTTAGCATCTTCTCCCTGCAGTGTTTTTTTTTTGAAAGCTGTAGTCAATTTTATTTTTAAAAGAGTAGTATATTTTTATACTTTTCCATGAAAATTACCTAAATCATAATAGAATTTTTTCTTTTTATAGTTTGTTTAATTATGATTAATGGTAGAAAATACAATTTCAGGAATTATAACTAGTGAAGCAAAGCATGACATGTAATTTTAAATTGTAGGGCTGTGTTGTAAGTTTTAAATTGATACTATATTTGAATCAATATATTTTAAAATCCAAAGTAATTCCTCCTATGGAATTCCACTTTAAATAGAATTTAGATCTTCACTTTGCTTTGCCCGTTAGATATTCTTGGCTTTTGAAAAAACTTTTTATTATGAAAAATTTCAAACATATTAAAAGCATCTCATGTAATATTATGCTAACCTCCCAGCTTCAACAATTATTAATTTACAGTCAGCCTTGTTTTATTGATCTCAGTTTATCTTCACCCCACTGGATTATTTCAAAACAAATTTCTCAAGTTTCAAAATGTTTGGACATGGGTTTGGGTAATAGATATAACTTTTAGGTTAGGGAATGAAATATTTTCTATTCATCAAAGGGAACCATTTATATCAAAGCAAGGTTTTGATGAATTTTTTCACATTTTAATATATGACAATTTGAAGCCTCTATATTTCTTCAAAGCACTTTTAAAGTATATTATCTTATTAATTAGTTAATCATATTGAGCTTTTGCTGTGTGTCAGGAAGAGTACTAGGCTTTGGTGATACAATGGTGACTAAGAAGAAATTTTAGTGTTTCTATAAGTCATAATCTAGTAGGGCGAACAAGTAGATAGAGTAATGTGTAATGAGAATAATGATAGAGTCATATGAGATTGTGAAGAGAGAATACCTAATCCAGTCTAAGAAGGTCAAGAAAGGTTATAGAAGACAGATGTCTAAATAGAGACTAGAAGGATAAACAAGATTGAGGAATCAGGAGGGTAGGAGTGAGGAATAGTTAAAGACCTACTAGGAGGGAAAAGCTACGTGAAGGTCTGTGAGCTGGGGAGCTATGAAAGAGAAAGTGTGTAAGAGGCGAGGCCAGAGAAGTGAGCAAGGAATTCGAATTTTATCTAAAGCTTAGGGAGAGTCTTGAAAGGGTTTTATTCAGAGTACTGATGAGATGTGTCAGAGAAAGTGTTGTCCTAGTCTAATTGTGAAGAAAATTGCTCTGAAAGGCTTAATCACTAATTAAAGACATCAGACGATTAGTCATATGGTGCTTGGACCTCTGGCCTTCTGAATTCTGGTCCAAAGCATTACATCTCCTCTGTGTGTGTGTGTGTGTGTGTGTGTGTGTGTGTGTGTGTATTTACGTTTTTTTTTTTATCAGTAAAGGCTACCAATTATTCACTCAGTTGCAATCATCTTGTGTATGTGATTAACCCCTAGCGTAACAGGATATAAGGCCATAAGGCTGAGGGTAAGACTCCCGAGTCCTATTTTCCCAGTCGAAATCATGGCAGAACTATTCAAACCACTGATAATCTGCTCCTTATTCTGCAACACTCCTTCCCCTTGTGCCATTACGTCTGTTTTCTTACATTCTGAAATTGGAACACTGAATGACTAAAGCCCAAGGGTTTGAGTGTGATGAAGTTTTACTGGGGAAGAAAATTAGGTATGACTTGGCGGACTGAAGGACCTAAGGCATGGGGTGGGGTGGGGGGGGGGGTGGAATTCAGTGCCATGAGTGTGGGGACTTCAGAGATCATTCCTGCTGGAGGACTAGGTTTGAGCAAATGAGAACTGGGGAGTATTGACTGTTTTTCTTGGTACTGCTGTAGAGCAGGGGTTGGTAAATTGCATCCCATGGATCAAATTCAATTCACTGCCTGCCTTCGTAAATATAGTTTTATTGGGACACAGCCATTCTCATTCATTTACATATTGCCTGTGACTGCTTTCATGCTACAGCGGTGGAGTTGAGTAGTTGCAACGGAGAGAGTATAGCCTGCAATAACATATTTACTCTCTGGCCTTTTACAGAGAAAGTTTGCCAGCCTATTCTTATAGAAAGAGGTAGAGTTATTGAGATTGGATCTTGCAGTAGATTGTGCTCTGGAATCTGAAGAGGACTCATGAGGATGGGGTCTGTGGGGGTTCAGGGAGGTGAATATAGTCTTAGTTACTACAGTTCTAAGGGGTTTCTCGGGCCCTGTAAGGTTTTGCTTCAGGTGAGATGTTTGAGGGAGCTGCTTTCCAATTCATCAAACCCAAAAGGGCTTTCACTTGAGACTACCTGATACAAACCTCAGTGGTGATATAAGGGCACTTCTTACCATCTGGGACTGGTGAATTTCCACTCCTATTTATCATTTGCTGTATGGCACTGGAGCAATGACAGTGCTTTCCCTTCCAGCTGTGAGACATCTGGCTTGGATCCCTCCTCCCCTCTTTGCTACAGTATTCTTGATGTTCCTGCTGTGTGCTCTGAACTAGATTGGCATCCGCATTCCCCTCTGCATTGCCCTTCCAGGTTTTGCCAGACCCGTGCTAGCCCAGTCCATCTCCCTGCAGACTCAGCGGGCTTGCCCGCTGCGTGCCTTCCTACCCTTGGGAAACAGCAATTTGAGTTTTGACTGCTAAGGCTCACAGAACTATATACTATATGCGATATCTTATTCATTCACCTCTCGTGCCCATTCTCAGTATCAGCTTTACATATAGAGGGGAGCCTGCATCACATGCTACTTGAATCACTAAAAATTCCTTCCTCATCCAAAATATTTAATATAATGACCCTGCTGTGGTGCTTGAACTGCCCCAACTTGGATTAAGAAACCAAGAATACTCATTAAAATGATAATGCTTTCCTATGCAGAGTTACTCACCCAGACACTAGCTGCCACTTAAGCTAAATGTGAATGACTTGAATGGAGTAACCAGAGGAGAAATCGGAATCTCCAAGTAAATAGGACAAGTCGGTTTTGAAAGAGAGAGGAATCTCGATATGCTGGGAACAGACAGGCCCAACTGAAACATTTAGAAGTAAATACATAGACACTGCCTATGAGGGAGAGAAGTTATAAACTGGAGGAAAGGGTGCGAGAGGTATTCTGACATAGAAATGATGGCATAGTATAGTTGGAAGAGGCCAACTTGCTGACAGATGAGACCACTGATGGACAGAGGATCTAAGACTTCCTTAGATACTGCAGAAAGTAATTAGTTAAAAAATTTGGAGACCAGAATCCAGATCTGCTGATACCTAGCTCTGTGCTCTTTCCACATCTCAGCCTTCCTCAAAGTGTGCTCTGGAAAGTACTACTTCTGCAAATAGTAATAGTATCTTACATGGAGAAAAAGGTATGGTGGTTAAATAAGTTTAAGAAATATGGTTACAAAGAGGCCTGTCAGGGCAAAGCATACATCTAGAAGTCATGAGACATGAGCTCTAGCCATTTATTCAATAGATATTTATCGAGAACCTCTTACAAGCTGTTGTGCTAATGACTGGAGGTAAAATCATGAACAAGAGAGAGAGATGGTCCTCGTTCTCATGATTTGACAGCCTACTCCCCCACCAGAAGGTAAATATTGATCAAAAAATCATACAAATGCATGTGTATTTACAAACTGACTAGCGTCCTACAAGGAGGCAACCCAGTTCACTACGAGGATATAGCAAAGAGCCTGGTGTGCAGTGGTTTAGATGACTTCTGGGGTGAAAGGATTCTGGAGCTGGTAGTTTATAAGTATGAAGAGCAGTCCTGGCAGAGGGTCAGCCTGTGCATGCAGCAGAGAGAGCACACTGCATTAGTACCCAATGTTCTGGTTAGAATGCCAAGCCAGGAAGAAGAGGGGACAGGTGGGACCCCAGTCCTCATCCTCTGGACTCAGGAGGACCCATATACATTTTCCCCACTGTGTCTTACAAATGTTGTTATTCTCCTTGCCATAAGAAAGTTTGGGAAGTACTAAAGCAGAGGAACGAAAGGATAGAATTTAGTGAGTTAGGACTGGTGAGCGGTAAAACTAGATGATCATGGAGGAGACTTAAAATTTGGGTCTTCATTCTTAAAGCAATTGTTCTGCCACTAACTCCCTGTGTGACCTTGCCTGAGTTTCATGCTCTTTTTGGACCTCAGTCCAAAAAGGTTGACCAAATTGGACCAAATTAAATCAGCCAATCTGTTTGCTTTTTGCTCTGATTATTTCTGATTTTATATTTCTGCGCATAGTTTGTTTTTGTTTTTAATCAAACAAGAATATGTGGCTCTGAAGAAACCGCATCTTTGGATGGCCTCTCAGCCCAGCCTGGTCCCGAGGGCCCACTGACTGACTTAACTGCCTTGGCCAAAGGTGATTAGTGTGTCATCACGGGGCTGAGCAGTTTTGCCTGCCAATAATGAGTTGTGATTTCACAGGACATGTTATTGCTGCTTTCTATCTACCACCTGTTGTGGGCTCAGGAGCCTGAGTTCCCCACACCTTTCCATTCTAAATAATGCGATTCCCCCACTCACAGCTGTTGGTGGAAGGGAAGTGGCAAAACCCAGGCCCGTCTGGTGGGTAAGGGACCAGAGTTCTGTTTTGCATTGCTACTTCCTTCAGCTCATTTTGGACCATCATTGACAAATGCACAGTTCCATGGAAAAACAAAAACAAAAACAAAACCAACCTCTTTCTGGAGTTACTATTTCTCCTCTGACTTCCGGGAATGTGTGATGGCCGTTCTACCTCCGCTGATGATCTCTGACCATGTGGCCTGCACATTTCACACATCACACACGAGGAACAGATGTTGTGATACTTAGAGGTGTGATGCTGGAGTTCTTAGCAAAATGGATGGAGTGTCTAACTTCTGGGCAGCAGATGTAACTGGTAAATGGACTGATAATGTAGATTCCTTTTTTTCCCCTTTATGTTATGACCTTTAATCAATTTGGAGTTTTCCTTGGTGTATGATGTAAGGATCCAACTTTTTTCCCCTAAAAAGTATCCATTTTCTTTAGTATCATCATTTATTCAAGAGTATATCTGGATCTCATTCATTAGAAATGCCTCTTTTAACATATACTAAACTTTCATATGTTTGACGGATAGTTCTGGGTTTTACACTCTTTTCTATGTGTATTTCTGACTATTCATGTGCCAATATAATCTTAATGATTGGGTTATAATCTTATAAGGTTATTGTTCCTTTTTTATTCTTTTTTACAGGTTTCCTAGTAATCTTTGCTTGTCAGACCAAGTCTTTCTGTTCACCAAAATTTATGCTTTCATCTAGTATGTTTTACTGGCAGGTGCTATGTTCATTCGTGTATTATATTATTACAGATAAATTTATTGCAGATCTTTCTATGCTGGTCCTTGCATTAAGTACAAGAAAAGAAGGCAGATGAGAAATGTAGGATATACATAGACTTCAAATACTGTGAGCTCTAACTGTACCTCTGTATTTTTAGAAATTCCATGGGTGATTCTGAAGAACTATCAGATTAAAGAACCAGTAGACTCTGAATAAAAACCAACAAACTGAATCCTCTTTCTAATGGGCCAGTGAATATTTGGTCATTTACCCCTTAGTTCCCATCATGTCATAAATCAAATATTGTCAAAATTGGGAGGGGCCTCAGAGATCCTAACTCAGTCAGTTTACTTAACTTATGGAGAAACTTAGGCCTAGATGTGATGTGCTCTGCTTAAAATTGAGTCAGTGGCATATTTGGTCAGGATCTCAAATTCGTCAGTTCCATCATTCTTTCCTCTATTACACCACACAGAGACCTCATTGGACAAGCCAATATCTCATGATCGAAGGAGGTTGAAATTAATTTAATTCACATGTGAACATTTTCAAAGCATTCATTACATTTGGGTTGCTTTCACTCCGTATTTTCAGCACTGCTCCTAAATTTATTCATTATTTGTTTATACATTTATTCATTTATTGAGGCATCCCATTTATTGAGCATTATGTGTTCTGGTCGATGGAATGAAATATCAAACATTGAATCTGTAGTCAAATGATCTTCAGTTTAACTGTATGTATGAGATACATATACATGGGATACTAATAAACTATAATTTGCATAGATATAAGACAAATAATTCAAGGAAGGTTACAAGGCACGTCGACGCTACGTGAGTAAAACAGATAAAAGAAGGTCAGCGTGAACTAAGTGTAGTTGAGAATGTGCTGCGGAGGTGATTTATTTATTTATTTATTTGGCTCGGTAATGCAGGGATGGTAAAGAGCATTTGATATCAGCAGGTATTATGGATACATATAAACCTAGCAATTCTGAGAAGCAACGAAAGACATTTCTCTCCTCACCTGTCCTTTAAAAGAACTTATTTTTCTCTAACTATGTATATCCGCATTGCAACAACTTTTGTCTTTCCAAACAATGAGAATGATTTGATAGCAAGTTATCAATAAATATACTACACAAATAGAAAAACCTCCCTAAAGAACAAATATCATTGAGGCGTGCAGTGTTTGATAAAAAGTGAATTTTCCAGATTACTGAAGCTTATCCTCTGAAAGTCAAAATTGTTCCTATTAAATTTTACCCATTTTGTATATAAATCCTTGTGTAATAAATTTTAGACTCTCCTAACTTTTTATACAGAATTTATCACACAGCTTTTGAACTCCTCCTGGAGACGACAGCTGTCATAAGAAATGTGTTCTTGTACTCTGCACAATTGAATAGCACTGTCTGTCTTTAAATTAAATTGCCCTCAATAGCAATATAGATTAATTTCTTCTGTCTTTTTAGTTTCCCTGTCTCCTCCCTCCCTGTGTCTTGTTACATATTCCTGTGTTTGGGGTATCTATTTCTAACAATCACATTTCTCTTCTAAACTGTTACTTCTCTGTGCCTGTTACCTGTAAAAATAAATAGGAAATGGATTAGGGAAGACTTGCAGTGTAGGAGAAAGGGGCTGGACTAGGAGTCATGAGAATTGGGTTTTATTAATAGCTTTGCCAGCAAACGGACTGCATAATCTTGGGAAATTCACTTCTTTCTCTCATTCCTAGGTTTCCCAGTTGAAAAAGGAGCCTGGATATAATGATGCATAGTTTTCAAACTCAGTAGAGATCTAGGAAGCTCAATGAAGGGGCTCATTTTCTCCTACCATATTTTAACTAGCCTATCCTAGTTTATCTTTTATATTTTGAATATTTTCATAGAAAGTGTTCCATAATGTTTTTCTCTTAAAGTGTGAATGCCACCAAATTAGAATGGTAATGGCTGTGATTTATTCATCTATTAAATGCCTCTGTGTTTCCCAATTGATCATACATGTGTGTGTATGTAGGTGTGTATGCATATGTATATATATATATATTCCTATATATCTCTATCCGTATATCTATATCTATATATAAATATATATGCACTCTATATTTCACAAATTCTTATCAGATGGTGAAGTGCTGTTATCTTTACTTTATATTTGAGAAAACCGAACCTCATAGAGTTTAGGAAACTGTCCTAAGACCATACAGACAATAAATGATAAAAAGATAGTTCTAGCTCCATACTCTCAGAGCTGAGGAAATTCCGCATAGTTTCCTAATGTGGCCCCTTTCACGTCCACGTGACCACCATGGCCAGTGGTATAATCTAAACCACATGTAAGAAAAACCTCAGAGAGAAGTGCTTTCCTATGAGGAAATTGTGTTAACTTTAGTGGTATTTGCCTATGCTTCTCTCTGACCTTTTCTCCTCTTTTTCTCTGGGTCATGACTATGTTCAGAACATACCCCGCCCACAGAACATCTAAAACTAGCAGCACATTTATGGTATCAAACATTTATAGATGCATCAATTAACTATCCGGGAGAGCATGGATAGACAGGAATGCAGGCTTAAGGGAGGAAAAACACATTAGTAAAACAATGTGTTACTAACTTTAGAAAAAAGTCATTTTTCACTTTGGAAACCAGATCTTCTATGCCATTGGTAAATTTCTTTCCCATGGTAAACTTTGATGTCTTTTCTACTCTGTAACTTTCCTTTGCCGGTGTCAAAGGAGAAAACTGCCTCCGTTGGCAGGAAGGAAGGAATTAAATAACGAACTGAAACCAGAGAATGGCGAACGCACAAGTGTGCGTCTGCGTGCGCACACACTCCTTTGTCTCCAAATAGCAGTAATTACTAGTTCCCTGCACCTCTGACTCCTTCCACCCTGAGCTGTCAAACCTATCACCTACCTTTAGAAAAATCAACAATGGCTAATGTTCCTGCCTTTTCAATGAAAAAACTCCTATTTAAGAGAGCAACCAAGGAACGCTCAGATATTCTGTCTTCATTCACCTGGCTTTCAGCCTAAATCATTATTTTTTTTTCTTCCTTGTCGTCAGATAGTGTGGGGGCATGACTTGATGTTCCACACTTTAATAGAGCATCTCACTGCTCTTTCCTGATCTTCCGAACTCTGATTTCCACAGCCAAGCCTGACTCTGGTCTCTGTGCCCAAGTTTCTTGTTTTAGAAGGAAAGTGTACTCTTGGGCGAGCCTGTCCTCTCTCTTCTGCTTTGTGTTTCAGGGAGTCATGACCCAGGATTTCTGAGCACTTAAAACTCTCTCAAGTAATTTTCCTCTGTAAAGTACCATTTTCTTTAGAAGTACACAGAGGATGAAAATATAATATAGTATGACCACACTAAATACTTTATCCCTCTCAAGTCTTCGAGGCAGAGTTAACAAACCTAGGAAGTACTATGGTATAGTAATCACAGGATTTAGAGTTTAAACTTATTTCAAATCCAAGATCAGTCTTTACTACCAGTTATATGTCGTTGAGAAAGTCTTCCTTTTTTGTTGAATTAACATCGGTTTATAATATTATGTGGTTTTGGATGTACATTATAATTTGACATCTATATACACTACGTCATGCTCACCACCAAAAGTCCAGTTTTTACCCATCACCGTACAATCGACCCCTTTTACCATTCTGCCCTAACTCCACCCCCTTTAGAACAGAACTGCCATGTATGTGATCCAGCGATTCTACTTCTTATTCTTTTCTTAACTAGCCGCTTATTTGAGATATAATTCATATACCATAAGTTCACCTTTTAAGAGGATACTATTCAGTGGTTTTTAGAAATACTCAAGATGTGCATCAGACTCCTCAATCTATTTTCAGACTATTTTCATCACCTCAGAAAAGCAATTCCCACCCATTAGTGGCCACTTCTCTTTCTATCTCTTCTACCTCTGCTCCTGGTAACCACTAACCTGTGACTTGTCTGTTCTGGGCATTTCATATAAACGAAATCATAAAACATGTGGCTGTTTGTGTCTGGATTCTTCCACAGTTATTTTCAAGGCTCATCCACTTTGTAGCATATATTAGTGTATCATTCCTTCTTAACAACAGAATCATATTTGATTGTGTGAATACCAGATTTTGTTTATTCAGCAGCTGACAGACATTTGAGTTCTTTCCACTTTTTGGCTGTTATGTACAATGCTGATATAAATATACGTGTACAAGTTTTTGTGTGAATGTGTTTTTAATCTTCTTGGATATGTACCTAGGAGTGGAATTGCTGGGTCATATGGTAACTCTTTAATTTTTTTGAGGCATGCTATATTATTTTGCAGAGTGGCTGCACCATTTTACATTCCCACTGCCAATGTATGAGGGTTCCAATTTCCCCAAATTCTCACAAACACTGATTTTCTGTTTGTCTAATATAGTCTTATTTATAGCCTTTTAAGTGGGTATGAAGTGGTATCACGTGGTTTTGATTTGCATTTTCCTAATGACAAGACATTGAGTATCTTTTGTGCGCTTTTTGGACATTGTATATCTTCCTTGTAATAATGTTTATTCAAATCCTTAGCCTATTTTTAAATTGGATTGTTTATCTTTTTGCTGTTAGAGTATAAGAGTTCTTTATATATTCTAGATAAAAATTCCTCATTAGATATATGTTTTGCATATATTTTCTCCCATTCTATGTGTTGTCTTTTCACTTTATTCATGATAGCCTTTAAAGCAAAACCTTTTAAAAAAATATTTTGGTGAAAATTTATATTTTTATGTTGTTATTTTGCTTGTGTTATCGGTGTTACATCTAAGAAACTGTTGCCTAATCCAATACCATGAAGATCTACCCTATTTTTTCTTCTAACAGTTTCATAGTTTCAGGACTTACATTTTTAGGTCTATCATTTATTTTGTGTTAGCTTTTGTATGAGATGAGTAAGGAGCCCAACTTCATTTTTTAGTTTTTTGCATGTGTTATCCAGTTGTGCCAACATTATTGGTTGAAAAGACTATTCTTTTACCATTGAATGATCTTGGCATTTTTGTCAAAATCAATAGACCATAATGTGAGTTTTTATTTCCAAACTCTCAATTGTATTCAATTGATCTGCATGTTAATTCTTAGGCCTATACCACACTGTCCTGATTACTGTTGTTTTGTAGTAAATTCTGACAGATTGTTTTGGCTATTCAGGGTCCCTTGCCTTTCCATATGTGATTTATAGTCAGTTTTTTAATTTATGCAAAAAAATTAGCAGCAGTTTGAAATTTGACTCAATGATGTTTCATAGTTTCAGTGTAAGTCTTATACTTCTTTTGCTAATTTTATTCCTAAATATTATATTTTTTGGATGCCATTATAAATGGAATTGGTTTCTTAGTTTCATTTTCAGATTGTTCATCATTATTGTATAGAAATGCAATTGATTTTTTTATGTTCTCATTGTACCCTAAAATCTTACTGAACATGTGTATTAGCACTAATACATTTTGTTGATTCCTTAAAAGTTTCTATGTGTAAAATCATGCCATCTGCAAAGAGAGATATAGTAGTACTTCTTTTTTCTAATCTAGATGCTATTATATCTTTCCCCCACAAAATTCCCTGTCTAGGAACTCCATTACAATGTGAATTAAAGTGGCAAGGGTGGATATTCCTGTCTTGTCCCTGATCTTAGCAGGTGAGTTCTTAGTCTTTCATCATTAAATATGATTTTAGCTGTAATTTTTGTAGATGCCTGTGTTTGTTTCTGGACGCTGCTGTTACCTCAGACTTGGTGACTTTGAACAACAGAAATATATTCTCTCACAGCTCTGTAGGCTAGAAGTTCAAAATCTGGTAGAGCTGTACTCCTTCAGGGGGCTTGAATGGAAAAATCTGTCCCTTGCCTTTTCCAGCTTGCCCCAGCATTTCTGGGCTTGTGGCCACATCACTCTATAATCTCTGCCTCCATCTTCATATCACTTTCTCCACTGTGTGTTTTTATCTTCTAAGGATACATGTTATTGCATTAAGGCCTACTTGAATAATCTGGGATAAACTCTTCCTCTCAAGATCCTTAATTACATATTTTGCGATGTAAGGTAATATTTATTCTTTTGTCATATAAGGAAAATGTACAGATTCTGGTGGTTAGCCTGCGAATATATTTTTTGATATGCTACCATTCAACTCGTTACAATGACCTTTACCATGTTGAGGAAGTTCCCTTCTATTTCTAGATTGTTGAGGTTTTTGTTTTATTTTATCATGAAAGGAAGTTGGATTTTGTCAAATGCTATTTCTGCAGCAATTGAGATGATCATATGATTTTATTGTCTCTTATTCTATTAATGTATTTTATTACATTGATTAATTTTGGAATGTTCATACAACTTTGCATTCCTAAAATAAATCCCACTTAGTTAAACTATATAATCATTTCTTTATGTTGTTGGATTCAGATTGATAGTATTATGTTGAGGATTTGTGCTTTATATTCATAAGAGATATTAGTCTATAATTTTATTTTTTTGTCCTATCTCTGGTTTTGTATTAGAGTAATATTGTCTCAAGGAATGAGTTGGGATGTGTTTAGTCTTTTTCTAATTTTTGGAAGTTTGTGTTAATTCTTTAAACATTGGTAGAACTCATCTATGAAGCCACTTGGTCCTGGACTTTTCTTTGTGGGAAGATTTTTGTTCACTAATTCAATCTCTTTGTTTATTTAGTAACTTTATTGGTCTTTATTAGTTTATTACTTTATCAGTCTATCCGTGTTTCCTGTTTCTTGATTCAGTTTCAGTAGTTTGTCTCTTTCTAGGAAATTGCTCTTTTAAGTTTAGTTATTTAATTTGCTGGCATGTAATATTTATAATTATAATTTTTTCTTTTATTTTTGAAAAGTTCAGAGTGATATCCTTCTGTTTAATTTCTGATTTTAGTAAATTGGATCAACTTTCCCTTTCTCTCCCCTATCCTTTTGGTCAGTCTAGCTAAAGTTTAGTCACATTTGTTGATTTTTTTCAAAGAAATAACTTTTGGTTTCATTGTTTTCTCTGTTGTTTTTCTATTTCTTCTATTACCTCCTCAGTTTATATTATTTCTTTCTGCTTATTTTGGATGTAGTTTTATCTTCTTTTTATTTAAGATGAAGAGTTAGGTTATTAATTTGAGAACTTCTTTTTTATTATAGGCATTTACAACTATAAATTTCCCTGTAAGCACTGCTTTGGCTACGTTGCATGAATCTTGGTAAGTTATGTTTTCATTTTCATTCACCTCAAAATGTTTTCTATTTTTTTTTTTGTGATTTCTTCATTGACACAATGATTATTTAGAAGTTTATTATTTAATTTCTCATGTATTTGTGAGTTAACCAAATTCCTTCCATTATTAATTTGTAATTTTAATTCATTGCAGTCAAAAAACATGTACGGTATAACATCAGTCTTTTTATATTTATTGAAACATGCTTTATGGCTTAACATATTATTAATTTGGAGAATATTCTACATGCTCTTTAGAAGAATGTTATTTTGAATTGTTGGAGGGGGGCTGTTCTATAAATGTCTTTTAGGTCTAGTTGGCTTAAAATGTTGTAATCGTTGTGTCTTCCTCATGGTTGACATTTTATCATTTTAAAATGTCTGTTTTTGTCTCTAAAAACAATTTTGTCTTAAAGTCTGTTACTTCTGACATTAGGATAGCCACTCCTGCTCTCTTTTGAGTTTTGTTTGCATATCATATCTTTTTAAATCTTTTTGCTTTTAACTTACTTGTGTCTTTGAATTTAAAGTGTCTCTTGGCAACAGCATAGAATTGGGCAATATCTATATTTCAATTGGAGTGTTAGTCGATTTAAATGTAACGATGTTTGCCATTTGCTATTTGTTTTTTAGATATCTTATGGCTTCCTCCCCCACTCATATTCCTCTATCACTGCTTTCTATTGAGTTGAATAGATATTTCATAGTATAGCATTTTAATTTTCCTATTGTTTTTACTCTATATATTTTAGTTATTTTCTTAGTGGCTGCCCTGGAACAATTAACATCTTCAACTTTGTTTGCATTAATACCAAATTAATTTTAATCGTACTCAAGAACTTTGCTTCATTTCTTCCTCCATCCTTTGTATCAGCTCAATGGCACAGTTTTATAATTATTGTTTTTTACAGTTGTCTTACAAATCAGGAAAAAAGAGTGGTTAACAAAAATACATTTGTACTGTCTTTTATATTTATCTATGCATTTACTTTTACCAGTGATCATTATTTCTTCATGAGGATTCAAGTTACTATCTAGTCTCCTTACATTTTAATCTGAAGGACTTTTATAGTATGTGTTCCAGAACAGGCCTAGTACAATAAATTCTGTCAGATTTTGTCTTTCTTGAGAATCTCATAATTTCTCCTTCAGTGTGAAAAGATAGTTGGGCCAGATGTAGAACTCTTGGTTGGTGGTGTTTTTATTTCAGCATTTTCAATGTGTCATTTTACCGCCTTTTGACATTTATGAGTTCTGATGAGAAATCAGATATTAACCATATTGAGGATCCCTTGTAGGTGATGAGTCCCATTTTCTTGCTGATTTCAAGATTCTCTTTGTCTATTGCTTTCATCAATTTGACTATGATGTTCACCGACGTGGATCTCTTTGAATTTATCCTTCTTGGAGTTTCTTAAGCTTCTTGAACATGTGCATTAGTATTTTTAAATCAAATTTGGAGAAATTTTGGCCACTATTTCTTTAATTATTCTTTCTGCCACTTTTCTTTCCTTCTGGTTCTCCCATTATACTAGGCTCTATTCATTTTTCATTTTTTTACTCAGACTTGATAATGTAAATTTACCTGTCCTCAGATATGCTATTAGGCACCTTCACTGCATTTTTTTTTTTATTTCAGTTATTTTACTTTGCGATTCAAGAATTTTTTTAAATAACAATTTATCTCTTTATTGATATTATCTATTTGGTGAGACACTGTTCTCATATTTTTCTTTTATTCTTTCAATACAGTTTCCTTTAGCTCTTTGAACATATCTAAAATAATTGATTTAAAGTCTTTGTCAAGTATGTCCAATGTCTGGGCTCCCTTAGCAACAGTATGCCAAGGCTTTACAAAGTCTCCTGTGAACATCTGATCGCTCAGTTTTACTCTTCAGGTTTTTAAGATTCTCTAGTTACTAACATACTGGTAAGGCCACCTCAGGCAGTTGTAATGTTAAACAATTACAACTGATTGTTTTTAACAAATATCCTGTGGGTAGGACTCTTAACACAACAGTGAGCGCTAAGTAAGATCAAATAAACGCAAGCCCTGAAAGTAGAGTTTTTCAGTATAATAGCTTCCAGACAGGTCAAATAGTGACAATTTTCTGGGTAATAAGCCTTTTAGGAATCTCCATGTCCATTCTGGCCCCTCCAGTGGCTTTCTATGCTACCGGTGTTTATAGCTACTATATTTGTAAGTTGTTTTCCAGACTGCCATGCTGCTGGGATGATGGGGATGAAATTAGAAAAAGTTCAAGTGCCACAAATCTCGATGTTCATAGAAAGATTTTCATTTTCTTAAATACTCTTCAGATTGCTGCAAGCCTTTATTTAATTTCTAGAGTTATGAATATACTGGTTTTTGACAGTTTTTGCCAATATCCTATTCCTTTTCTGGAAGAGCAGATTTTTCAGTGGTCCTTATTCTGCCATTCTAGAAGTCACCTCCTTAGAAAAGTCTTCTGAACCTACTGAGTCTTAGTTTGTAAAATGGGGTTGATAATATCTAACTACATCATCAAAGTTGTTGAATGATTTAATTCAGATAAAAGACATAAACCTTGGCACGTCATAGCCATATTATAAATGCTACTGAATTTCATCTTTCCTCAGTTGTGAAACCTATGGGGAGATGATACAATTGGATTATGATGACCTAACATCCTACTCTTGTCTAGAAATCTGTCCCCACCTATATTAGTCATAAAATTACCCAGTGGCAAATGAAAGAAACTTTATTCAAACTGCTTAATGTCAAAGCAAAGAAAAGGGTAGAATTTATTATTTTACATATCTAAAAAAATTCATTGTAATACTGACTTCAGGTACTACTGGATTCAGATGTTCCATATTGTACAGACATTATCTCTAAGCAACTTTCTTCTCTGACAGCTTTATTGTTAGGTGGACTCTTGTCCTATGGTGATAATATGCTAACCAGCAGCAACAATCCAAAACTATCAGGTTGGAATTGCCAATAGAAAGGGATCACTTCTTTATTATTATTTCTGGCATATGTTTTGAGATTATTCTACTTGGGTATATTTAGAACATATGCCTATTCCTATGTACATCACTGTTGCAAGGAAATTGTATACGCCAATTGGTCCAACCTGAGTTATATTCCATTCCTACGGCTAGGAATGAAGTCAGTCAAATATATTTACGTAGTCCGAGGTTGAAGGAGAGATGCTTTCTCAAAGGACAATCCAATGCTGGGAAGAAAGATACAATGACCGTCTGAGCAAAGCATATCATCTTTCAGAATACCCTATTGTTTTCTTTTTCCATTCTCATTCTCTCCTCTCCAAACAAGTTAAGTCGAAGAGTTGTCAGAAGTATGTAATTCTATTAGAGAGACAGGTCCACTGTGTATGCATGAAACATTGTGCAGAAATAACACACGATACAAGGCATATTGAAAGTCCAAGTGTACAGTGTTAATATTGATGCTGTAGTAGATCTGAGATGGATGGAAAGAAATAAATGAATTCCGTAGCCATTATGAATATTTGTTTATGGAGATGGGACTGTAGCTGATGTTTAGAAGAATGGCCATTTAGAAATACACATAGGAAGAGAAAACCTGGTGTGCGTAGGGGTGTGAATCATAATGGTGATGTTTAGGTTCATTTACTGTGTGCTGACTCTGCCAGGCACTGCCACTGTGTTAAGTGCTTTACCTGCATTCTCTAATATTTTGGCATTGTGTCCAATTTGTCCATTGCTTCCACCTACTAGTTACTAGATGACAATAATGAAACTTGGATACTTTTTAGAAAGTACGCAAGGTTGCTGAATTATTGTTAGGTAGACTCTTGGAAAACCTATTTCTAAACCAGGCAATCTGAATCCAGTTTCATCTCTTAACCGCTCTATACTATGAGCACACATGCACTTGAATACATACTTCTCACTGGTTCTCAACACCACCACATTCCAAATATTGTTGCTTTGAGATTGAATTGATTCCTAGCCATTGATACTTCAGTTTCTCTACCCTCACTGTGTTATGCCCCACAGTTAAGGAGCCCACCAAACAATAACTTATAAAAGGAGAAAGTGTCTTCAAAGACTGTCTAGTCCAAGTATTCACAGATTTTGTTGTTCATGAAAACCCCCCAGGGAATATGTAAAAAACTTAAATTCTTTGTTATCATTATAATTCTTTAATTGGTGTGGAATTGCAGCACATTCAACTTTTGTTGGGCTCCTAAACTGATTCTGATACATTCCAAGCTTTGAGAATCAACGGCTTGCCCGACCTTGTCCCCAAGCCTGCCTGTATCTGGGAAGCTTTTAAAAATTTTGATGTTTTAACCTTATCTCAAATTTAATTTATCTGGTTTGGGGGCTGGTTACTGTTGTTTAAAGCTGCTTAGGATGTACATCTAGGATTGAGAACCATTAATCTAATACATTCCCTCTACAGATATTAAAAACTGAGACTAAGCAAAGGGAAGAAAAATGCCCTAAGTCACATAGCCCATTAGTAGCAGGGCTAGAATGTGAAACTGAGTTTTCCTGTCTCCTTGCTGAGGAATCTTCATTAAAGATGTCTCGTGTCATACCATTTCTCTGAAATGACCTTTCTCTTTTCCTTGTCCACATTCATGCAGGTATGTGTCACATAATTGGTGGCCCTAGGCCTCAGCAGGGCTCAATTTTAGAAGAGAGATAAGAGATGGGAGTGAGAAGCCCCTTAAAGTGTATGGTGCTTAACGTCAGTGGGGCTGTCAAAGTAGAATTCTGCAGGCTGAGTCTCAACACTCAGCTTTAACCTTATCCCCTAAAGCCTTTGACGAGATCTAACACCCCTAGGACATGGTTTGAAATGTACATCTTTTTAGATCCTACTGTTTGTCCCAGTCACTGTGCTACACTTAGCAAATTATCTCTGGGTGCCTGGGAAATGGATACATTTTTTTTTTTCTTTGATTTTGTTTTCTGTGTTTTACTTGTGTGAATCTAGGCTCTGAATCAGTCTATGCCTCTGTCCAATTGCTGGAGTGGCTTGCATTCTGAACCTTAGTAGTCCATACTGTGTGCTTCTCACTTATGGAAGGTAGGGGGCTTCCTTTACTGTCACTTAAAATACTGCCTTCTAAGGTAAAAGTTGACAGTGGTCTTGGATAAGAGGAAGAGAGACCTGCGTTGTTTATTGGGCCGTGAATAGAATTTATTTTGTGTGTGTGTGTGTGCCTGAAGAGTGGGAAAGGGAACAAATAGACCAAAAAAAAAAAAAAAAAAACCCACACTAAAAACCTTATTATCTCCTTTCAGCTGCGAGACTTGTTTTCCATATTTCCTTTTAAAACAACTTGTTTCAGGCTTGGGGAGGAAATAATCACAAAGCTACATGTGAATGGCAAGTTGGCAATGAATGACAAAGGAAGTGACACATAGTGGCCAGAGTCACATCACATGTTTAATTATTAATTTTGTTAAACAAAGTAGTTGAGAATGCCTGACATGAATATGGGTAATAGAGACACACAAATCAAGAGGCAGTGTCAGATGAAAGGTAGAGTATGAAGCCAGCATGGTGGTGTAAAATTAGTGCAGAGGACTGCTAGTCAGGGCACCTAGATTCATTTATTGTGTAGACTTTCAGGCCCAGAGAGGGAAAAGCATTTACTAGTTCCTTTGTCTTTAAAATGAAGAGCAACTTAAGCCTAACTCTGAAATCCTTCCTAACTTTGACACTCAGTGATTTATGGTGCACTGTCTACTCTCAAAACTACTTCTATGGGATCCCACCCATGTCCTCTATGACAACCAGCAAGTGCCTGAGCGACTACTTTGGTGGGGCATGCCAGGAAGGTGACTGAACTGTAGCACTATGCATACGTTTCTCATTAAATCTTCACCTATGTTTAACATAGCAGTATTATATTATTTCCTAGATGAAGAACCCAAGGGTCAGAAAGGTTTAGCCAGGCACCAGTAACTCTGACAAAAGTAAAAATAAGCTTATTCCAATGGAACAAAGTGAAGTTAAGTAGTGAAAGTTTCTTGGAGAAGATATCAGAATGGAACACAATAAAATATTATTCTGGACAGACTAGCAATAATAAATGATGTTTTCAGAAGAAATGATGTGCAGACTCATAGCACATATTGGCAAAGAACACTAGAAATACAATAATGAAGAGGAGGGGGTGGAGAAAGAGAAGTAGAATATCAAATTACTAAATATTACTTCTTGCTAGGCATTATGTAGAATGCCTCCACTAGATTTATTCCTTTAATCTCCACCTCACAAAAATCCTGACATTGGTGATATTATTAACCCCATTTTCAGGTGAAAAAAACAAATAAACTGAGGTTTAGAATGGAAGTAACTGAATTGTCCAATTTATACAATAATTTAATGGTAGAACTGAGTAAACTGCAAGGAATCTGATTGAAATGTGTATACTTTGCTACTCGCTTGTACAACATAAAAGAATGCTTATATTGACTGGAAGAATCAAGGAAGATTTCGTGAAGGAGGCAATATTTGATATGTCATTCATGAATGAGTAGGATTTTGTCCAAAGAAAATGGGTCAGGCCTGTCAACTGTAGAGGCATGAGCTAAAATATGGAAAAGCAGTAGTTCCAGGAGAAGATTTGGTGGTCTTTATAGGAACAACAAATGTATGTGAAGAAGAAATAGGGACCAAATGCTAAAAGACAGTTGGACCTTGATATTAAGCAGTCTTGAATGACACATTAAAGTGTTTGAATATTTTCCCATAGACTTTGGGAGATGATTGAGTCTAAAATGAAAACCATGGTATGATCAGATTTGTGTTTGGAAAATACACTGACTCCAAGATAATAAATTCCAACCATTCTCTACCCGTGTTCCCAGCCCCAGTATGGCTTCTGGATAGTGCTGGTGACTGCTCTGTGAAAAGTGCAAATACAGCCATGTTTTTCAGTTTGACTGGACTGCTGAGGTTTTGATCTACCCATTGCTGTCAGGAGAGTTTACATAAAGTTTGCTGCCCAAGCCTATAATCACTAATTCATTCATAGATTCATTCACCTGTTGATTCACTGACTTGTTCATTTAAATGGTTATTCACTCACCAACATTTATTAGGCAACTTTTCTATGTCAGATGCATTCTATGTATTTAGTGAAATACAGTTCCTGCTCTCTGGTGTGTCATAGCAGAGATAGATACTACAGCCAGCAATTGCAATGAAATGTGATAAGTGCCATAAGAGAAATATCCAAAGAGCACAATAGGTAGGACCAGTATGTTTTGCTTTATTCATATCAAGGGACATGCTATGACTGGGATGTTTCTTTAAAAAAAAAAAAAAAGTGAGCAAGGAAAAAATATACTGAGAACTCTTAAACTAGGACTTGAAGGATTTGATGGGAAGAGGCAAAAAGATAAAGAGAGAGGAAGTAATCTCAATAGAATTAACATATTTTTAGACATGGAGCTTTTACATTGCCTTATATTTTATTCATTTGTGTAACAAAAATTTTAAGAGTACTTACATAAAATCAGTGTGTTAGACACTAGGTTCGGATAGACGTGAGCCTTCCCTCATGAGGTTTACAATGTGGTGTGGAGACCGGTCTTCATTAAGTCATCCCTTAAAAGTGTAATTAATTACACACTGTAGTATAATGAAAGGACAGAAACACAGCTGTGAGAGAGATTCCCGAGACTATGTAGTTCACTATGCCTGGAGCAGAGAGCGAAGGGAGAAAGGCGATTGCTGAATGGGATGGAAGGAGAAAGCATAAGGAGGGCCGGATCCCGCAGGGCCTGTACACCAGGCATAGACATACAAGCTTCATCCTGAAAGCATGGGAAATCAGAGAACTATAAACAAGGAAGAGGCATGCTTAGTTGTATGTAGTTGAGACACCTCATTTTCATAACTGTTTAAGTAACCGGTTTGAGGCAGGTAAGACTAAGACCAGGAGACTAATTAGCAGGCTCTTTCAGAAATTCTGATGGGAGGTGAAAGTAGCCTAAGGCTATAACTGTTTGGAGGAAAAGAAGATTAAAGAAGAATGAGTGATGTTAAAAAAAAAGTAGTAGCAATGGGACTTACTGACAAGCTGGATTTATGGCAGTATTTCTCAAGGTGTGACTTGACTGGGAAGCTACTTAGATTAGAAGCTCCCCACCCCTGACCCAGAATCAGACTCTCGGAAGCAGAGCTCAAGAATAAGCATTTTAGGCACTCCCCTCCCCCATCAGCTGACTCTGAAATATCATGTTGATGTCCACTGATGTAGGGGATGTGGAGAACACCTGAAGGTTGATGACCTGCGGTTTCTGACTTAGGAGTCAGAGAATAGTGGTGTGATTGATCGGTGCTCAAACTTTGAAAGTACTCAAGGATCCCCTATGGCACGTTATAATGCAGATTCCCAAGCTGGGTAATCAGAGATTCTGTTTTCCTCTGGCCTGGATGTGAGTCTGAAGAATCTCATTTACAAATGGTTGTCACAAGTAATTGCAAAGCAAAAAGGATCATTTGGGAGAAATTTTGTCTAGACCACTGACCTCGTGCACCCCTCCCTGCTTCCAACCATTCCAAATACTAAGAAATGAAACCAAAGTTGAAGCTCTTCCCTGAAAGTCTCTCTTCTGTTTTGGGACTTGCATTCTTTCTCCCTTACTTCCCAATCATAACACAGTGCTCTGCACGTAATAGGATCTCAACACATGTTTGTTATACAAAAACATGGAAAAGCAAAGCCCCATACGAGAGAAATTATTTAAAAAGTATACATCGATGAGTGGCATTAGGAGTGTTAGAGAATATCATTTGTGGTGATATATCTTCTATAAACAATTGTGTTCAGGTCCCCTTCCCCCATGCAAAATAAAATTAATGCTAGCTAAAACTGACATCCAGTACCATTGATGGTAGCTTGGGCTGATAGTATCTTTTTGGAGTCTTCAAAAATTGTCATTGTAATTGCTCATATAAAATACCTGCTTGGCATGAGATACTATACTAATTTAAATTTATACAAAAGTATGGTAAGATTTCCAAAGTAGACTTTATGGCTGCCTGTCAGTTATGAAAGCCCTGACTTACTACTATGCCTCATATAAATGTAAATTTTTAAAATAGCTTTCATTGGAGATTACATCTATCTTTTTTCAATCTACCCCCGAAATAAAAACATTTCATATGATGCGTATAATTTACTTGATGGTTAGATCAGAAAATATGTATTGGTGTGATACATCTCTTCCATTTCCTTTTCCTGCTGCTTCTAGAAGCTGCAGAATCTGTCACTCAATTAACTAAAGGTCAGAGCTGTCAGCCTTTTCTCACTGCTCCCTCACAGTCAATTCAGAATGAGAGGAGCAAAACCCCCAGGTTCTCCCCAGGGCAAGGAAATAGCCTCCAGTGAGCAGTGTGCGGCCACATCTCTGCACAGGCCAGAATCTATAGGACTCACCAAGCTCTCAGCCATGTCGGAGTCACACTTTCCTATTAAGTTCATAGAGAGCCAAAGGTGAATAGATAAAATAGTCAGGATGCCAAAAGCTCCACATTTAATCATAAAAGTAGCAAATAAGATTAGTCTAGAAACTAGGAGAACCACCCTCCCCCCCAAAAAACAAAATCTAAGTAGAGTCAATTTCCATTTCTCATGACCTTCATGAGACCAGTCTCAGCGGCTCCAGATCTGGGCGTTCCAAGTTAATGCTCAGAGGAATTCATGTAGTCATTCATTTATTCATCTATTTAACTGTCTATCAGGTTGGGCTTGATGACCCGTAAGAGGGATTATCTTCCTTTGGTATTATTTATAATTCATTCATTTAACTAAGAAGGTAGGCATCTACAAAACTTTTCTGTAGAAAGCCATATAGTAAATATTTTTAGGCTATGCAGCCATATGGTCCCTGTTGCAACTATTCAAATAATTTCCCATGTAAAACAGCTACAGACAATGTCTAAACAAATGGGCATGGCTGTGTACCAACACAACTTAAATTATGAAAACAGGTGGTGGGCCAAATTTGACTCCTTTGCTCTAATTTGCTGACCCCTGATGTAAGGCCTTCCTGAATTTTATGCAAATATTTCATATTTCGGGTTAAAGCTGGTATGAGTGGTTTAATAAGCTCCAGAGTCTGAAGTGAAGACAGTTCTTTTGGTGATGTAGAGGGGTGAAAGTGCTTCTTACTAAGGAGAGCTGCCTCTTGCTAACCATGACCAAGGATGGTCACTTGACCTCTCTCTGTGCTCCTACTTTTTAACCTAGGGTTTTGTTTATTTGTTTGTTTGTTTGTTTGTTTTTCCCCTGGACTCAGAGACTATGGAGAACCAATCAATGAATGGTCAAGATAAGAGATTTTTAAATCTTAGTTATGGGGTAAATGAGCAGAGTAGAAGTCTAGTGAAAGCCAGAAGATAATGCAGTATCACTGAGATACATATCAGAAATACTAAAGACTTTACTTACAGCTGATGTGTACAAGATAAAACTGAAGTGTCTTTTTATCAGAAAAAGAGCCTGTCTCCATTGAAAGGGCAAATCATGAGAACTGCTTTTCAGCTAGCAAGGGAGCTAGAGAAAACTCGAGATTACAAATTGACCCTGGAACTAAACTCTTTTTTGTAGGTTTAATGGAAAAGTGTGATAAGCGATGCTTTTTTGCAATCATGGCACTCATTTATTTGAAAAAGACCTGGGCAATTACCAAAGTAACCCTTTCTGTATTACCAAGAAGTTGTTCACTAGATGTCACTTGAGTGACTTTATGGCAGCTGTCCAATCAATCCATCCATCACTAAGATCGTATTTTCTAATTCGACTGCTCTCTGCTTTGTGGATGATATGAGCTGAAACTAGCCCATATGAGAAAAGCAGACACAGATTTGCCCATTTTGTATATAGATCAATCAACAAAAATTTGTTGAGCATTTATACTCTGCTTTCTGGGGAGCACAGAGTTATTGGGCAAAGCACTTACTGAGTATCAGGACACATACGCAGTAATTCATAGTTACCAAATGAAAGATACAGGTGCTAATTTCTGACCAAATCTAGAATAGGAAGAGTTGACTTTTTCAGATGGTTGGGAAAACTCAGAAGACCAACTGGAAACTTTATACATAAAACTTAAGGGTTGCCTTCAAAACGTGAAGGCAAAATATGGGGTATAGAAAAGAGAAAAAGCATGTTGAGGATGCATAGAGTATAGATCAGTAAATGAAGAAGCCAAATGGGAATTTTGGGAAGATAGGTTAGGTTATGTTGGGAAGGACCTCAAGTTACACCATGAAAAGCATGTAGATTCTGTCTCTGCAGTGACAAAATAGGTAATATAAACGAGTAAAGCAAGCTGAGGTGTAGGGAGCAGAGAGGGGAAGAGAGGAAGAGAGAGAAGCAAGAAAAAAGTCAAGTCATCAACGATCCTGCTCCACTGATAAGGGGCAGCTGTCATCCATTTTAAGGACTATTTCTGTCCCATAATGTGAGCTCATGTAATTTTTCATTAGGAATGGAAAATCTGGGACTTTATGAGAAATATTTTACATTTTAAGGATGGATAGCTAATCATTTTATAACCATTAGATGAAGCAAATCAACAATAAAACCACATATTTAAGGGTGTAATCTGGCTGCATGTGTACAGAGGTTGTGTCCTCTGGATTGTCCAAAAAGCATTGAGGAACACTTGACAGTTTGGAGTCAGGGCAGGACAGCACCTAGGATGGACAGAGAGAGAGAGGCCAACAGGGTACTCTGGGTGTGAGCAGATCATATGGACTTGACCCTGGCTCCTGGAAGTGAGAAGGGAAAGAAGCAGGTAGGTGGGGTGGAGGGCATGCTGCAGAGGAAATCAGGTCTTAGCCCTGAGACAACTTGTGTTGTGTTTTCCCTGCGAAAGACCCTGCCTGTGTTTTGCCCTGTATGTGACACATCAGCAGCTGATCTTTCTCTGAGCTGATTTTATGTTTTAATTGTTTTGCTGTAATTTTATTTCCCAGTTCAACACTTCTATTCTGCCCCCAGGTAAACTTGACTGCAGTCCAGGTAAAGGTTGTAATCTTTAAGCTTGTCAAATAGGAAATCATTTTGCAGCCCTATTTTGATGTGGATTTTTTTCTCCTACATTTGAAGTTAAAGAAGATCAAAGGCTTGCAACTAAATCACTTTCAAGATAAATGAGTCATAGGGAAATGTACTTTTGATGAAGAATATTCTCCTTATATTCTCTTCTTTTGTCCGTGCTCTTTGAAGAAACTTTTCTTAACCATTACAGGCCATAACCTTTTTTTCCATTTATTTTTCCATTGTGTTATTCTGAAAATTTCCAGGGTATAGTTCTTTTTCAAAATGTAGAGATTTAGTGTTCATTCTGATTAAAAAATTGTATGCTCATTAAAATAATGTTGTTTCCAAAAAGTACAAAGAAGAATTTAAATATTCCCACTGCTATATGTATGTTTTAAATAGTGTCTTCTATATATTGTTCCCTAACCTGAATTTTCTCATTTAATTTTCAATAGTCTCATGTCAGTAGGCATCCTGTATGTTCATTTAAAAATTTTTTTTTTTAATTTTTAACTAAGTTTATTGGGGTAACATTGATTAATACAATTATATAATTTTCAGGTGTACATTATCATTTGACATCTGTATATTCTATTGTGTGTTTACCACCCAAAGTCCAATCTCCTTCAGCTACCATATATTTTATCCCCTTTACCCACTTCACCCTCCCCCTAAACTCTATATTTTTATGTCCTTACCCAGTAATTTCCTCAAGATACAGAATTAAAATGATTATGTTAAAAGATACAATTTTTAAGGCATTTGACAAATTTTTCTCATAAGCGTTGTCATTTTTACTTTCAGTAGAACACAGGAGTGTCGACTTCATTCCCCTTCCTTCCAACTACATACTGTAGCAATCTTTACAGTATACAACTATCTGAGAGGTAGAATTTTATCCCTTCAATTTCTATAAAATATATTGGTTGTTTCTTTTATTTGGAGATTTAGGTATTTACTGATTTGTGTTGACATTTAAAGATCTTTGAAAATATTTCTCCCATCTTCCCTATTAGAATGTAAATACTTAACACGTTATTATTTCCATTTATAACAGTCATTCTGTCATGGACTCTTATCTTCATTCCTTTGTAGGGCAGTGTTCTTTTAGTCTTATATCATTTTGTACCCTTAGAAATAATTTAAGAAATCGGAACTTTTTAAAAATAAATAAAGTAATTAACATATTTTAAATCTCCAAAACAGCGAACATTTATTAATGACCTACGCTGTGTTAATGTCTTATTCCTGCTGAGAAAAGCCTATGTAAACTCTACTAGTAAAATATATATTGAATGGATAAATGCAGCCAAGGTTTGGAGCTGCACTATCTAATAAGGCAGCTGCTAGTCGCATGTATCTACTGAGCATTGAATAATAGCTAGTCTGAATTGAGATATTCTATAAGTATGAAATTCACATTGATACTGTAGACTCAGAAAAAAATACCTCACAAATAATTTTTATATTGATTGCATTTTGAAATGATAATATTGTGAATATGCTGGGTGAAATAATATGCTAATTGATTTCACCCATCTCTTTTTATTTTTTTAATTTGACTACTAGAAAATTTAAAATAACATATGTGATTCACATTTGTGGCTCACATCTTTCTATTGGACAGAGCCGCTCTAGAGATTTTTACAATGTAAATATTGAGACCATATGAGGCCAGTGAAGAGGGTCCTATTGGATGGACTCCAGGTCAGAATTTCATCATTCTTTTGCAGCAATAAAGAGCAAAGCAATAAAGACCAAATATTTGTCATGCTAGCTGATGTTTACCTTGTCTTTCATCTGAGGGAGCCTTGACAATAGGGAACACCCTCATCCAGAACAGGTGATAGCCCCTTTGGAAAGAAGCTTAAATCGAAAAGGAAGAGACAAATTGAAATAGTTCTGACTTTGAATAATTGTCACCACAAAGCCACAGTCGCTGTATGATCTATTGGCTGGCTTCAGAAAGAGGGTAAATCACTGGTCTCCTCAAAACTTTGGGTCTAGTACAATCTCAAAGGCAGCTGAGAACTGATGAAACAGAGCTTGGCCTGAACTCTGAGAAGGAAGCTTTATTGGCTCCCTGGTCCTTCCCCCTGTAGGGGCAGAGGAAAGAGAATGGTTGTTCATACTGTATTCTGATTATCTTCCCCAGTAGTAACATCTCTTTAGCAGAAATGTGGCCTGCTTCCCATTAAAATGAACACTTCCAGCATTTTACAGTTGACTTTCTCATTTTGTAGATGAGATAAATTTAGAGTGATGAAATGAATGGCCCTGGACCCTTGAATGAAATTATTCTGTGAATCAGAATTCAAATTCAGGTCTTGACATGGTGTAAAGCTCCCTAATATCAGTCTTCAGCCTCCCATCACAGTCTTTTAAAGACTGATATGTCTTAATTTTTTTCCCCCATAAAGTTTTCAGTTCTAATTTCTCCTAGAATGAGCTTAATCAGTTGACTCTGGACAAAGCCCGTTCTGTATCAGGTATTTTGAACTCAAGTTTTCTAACTTATCAAGTTATTTAAGCTGCTTTCCTCTACCCCTAATATTTAGATAAATTTATTATTATTATTATTATTATTATTATTATTATTATTATTATTATTATTTTAATGTATTCATTGAGAGTAGCAGGGAGATAGCAGGTCCCAAAACTCACTCCCAAGTCCCATATTAAAAGGAGCCAGTCAGATACTTATGCGTCACACATCGAGTTCTCCCAAATATGTCTACAGAGCATTGCTAGAGGATACAAAGAAAGACACTTACCCCACATATCTGTTCTAGAGATACTGTATTTGAGGAAAAAAAAATTCTTCTAAAATGAAATAAATGAAAGAGCTACTACATTGGCTATGACACAAGTTATTTTCTGTAGATTCTTCCTTTCTCGCATTTAGTGAATTCTTCATTTTTCCATCTATCTACACATCTACCAAATATGTACTGACTTTCTACTCTGTATACTTTTTTTGCTACTTAGGAGAGAGATATTTATAAGCTAAGGCCCTGCTGTTAAGAAGCTTACAACAAGAGTTACGGTTCCCACATTAAGAGAATTGAATTTTGAGGGAAGGTAGTGAATGCCGGGTTCTTGGACACTGACTGGAGTGGGATATTGTTCTCTGGTGAAGGCTTTGGCCAGCCATGGGCTGGATGTGGCTTGAGAGCCTTGGTGGGGATGATGAATGAATGCCTGCGATGAAAGGGGAAGTGATGCATAGATATAGGATGATAAACTTTGTTTCCTTCATAACTTTGCTGATGGTCGTCCCATAAAAAAAGTATTGTAAACGTGTACCATGTGATACTGAGGGATTCATCAAACCCTGTGTCTTCAGGCCTTAAAGAGGAAGCCATGCACAGGAAGTCTGGGGAAAGCTTGTCTTGTGTTAGAGAAGAGATGCTTTGACAAAGAAAATTAATTTTCTTCTCTCTTTGATTTGCATTTTCTTTGAAATGTAGAAATATAAGGCTTAGCAAACCCTGGATTGGGGAAACAAAGTCCCTTGTCTCTCGTTAAATAGCCATTTCCTGTAAGAAGTCTGATTCCTTCCCCAGATGCTTGGAATTTGCAAGTCTGGCAATTCTATTTCTGGGATTGTTCATAATGTTTCCTCATTTCCTACTTCTTTCTTCTCTTTCTTTCTGAATATACTGCTGCTACTTATTAGCTCTATTTTCAATCTCAAAGGAAGCCAACTCTGTGGTGGAGAAAAATACCACTGAATGTTAAAATGTAGCTAAATAATGCCCTTCTAGAAACTCTGTAACCCATTGCTTGGAAAACTTATAATAATCACTTGGTTAGGAACAATGAAAAATAAAAAATAAACTTAAGTGTTCATATCTTGAAGTTACACATACTTGTCAGATATGAAAAGCTATATAAACAATTGCTTGAGATCGGAAGTCATAAAGACTTGGATGTGATACTTAGTTGAATAGCATGACTTCAAATCAGTAGTTTTCTCTTTGTTGGACTGTTTTTTTTTCCCCCGTTTGTAAACTCAAGGACTTAGTCCCTCTTTCAGTATTGACAATCTCTCGTCTTATTATGTAATATGAGGTAATATAGACTGAACCATTAAGGAGAAGCAGAAGCCATGTTGGTGACAAAAGTGAATTCTCTGGTTTAATTCTCACAGCTATTCTATGAGATTATGTACTTTTGCTATCCTCATTTTACAGTTAAGGAAACTGAGGCTTAAGTACTGGCCTAAAGTCATACAGCCAATGAAAGATAAGCCTGGTTCTTGAACTAAGGGAGTTGGACTCTAGAGCTGAATGCCAGGCAATTAATGTCTTCCTATATAATCTATTGCTTGATTGTATGTTAAAGATGTACCAATATTCACCATACATATCATGATATTGAGGTTAGAAAAAGATGACTATTCAAATTTGAGTTTCTAAATTATAAACCTGGGATTATGAGGGATAGTTGTAGAGGCAAGGAAAGAGTGTGCTAACCTTTCAAGTTAGATGAGCCAAATAAGAATCAGTAGTGAACAGAATGAGTCTGGAGAGTATAAAAAGGTTAGTTTGGCTTGATTAGAGAGTCTTCTAGTAGATGAGATTGAGTCGGTGATAACACTGGCTTATGGATGGCCTCAAATACAACCCTCAATAAACAGAAACTCATCTATTCTACAGACACTGACAAGTGAAAGACAGGTGTTTCCGTGGATACATAGCCTAATATAGAATGAGCATTGAATTTGGGTTGAATTGTGGCTCTGCTGTTTGATAGTTCTGTGCCTTGGATGAATGATTTGACATCTTTAGGCTTTAGTTTGTCATCACTGGAATGGAAATAATGATTCACATTGCATAGTTTTGTGAGAATTCAAAGTTAAGTGTCTGTATGATACCTCCAAAATAATATACTCAATTGAGCAGATAATATGCTCAGTATACACTCATACTATCGTTTCCTGAATTAAATGAGATAATATATGTAAAGTGTCTGATACGATGCCGAGGACTTTGGAAGCACTACATAAATATCAGCTCTTTGTGCTACTACTTCTATCATAGGACAGATGCTGTGTCTCAAATTGCTAATAATCTAATAGAGAGAAAAATCCAACAAGTATTCACCAGCATGCCATGTAATTACTTTAGCGATATTACAAGGTACACTGTAATCAGACATAAAGAGATATCAAAGTCAGCCAAGAGACTATGGATGATCGGGGAAAGCGTTCCAGAAAAAGCCATATTTAGGGAAATAACACCTTAACAGTAAAGTGGAGTTATACAGTGAAGAAGTAGTTGAAGTGTATTTTGACAGAAAGCCAAAGCAGGAAGATGTTGGAGGTTATGAAGCACTAACTGAAAAGAAAGTGTAAATGAATTGCTGAGACATGAAAGGCAGGTGCCAGATCATGTAGGCCATGTGAAACAATTTAATGTTCCACCCAGAACATGACCGTAGGACAGCAACTGACACAGTCATGTAAAGAAGACTTTGGAAATGTCAGACCACCAAAAGGACGGGAGCTGCTTTTGCATTTTTTAAAAAATTCGAATCGAAGGCATGAGTCCTCTCCACATCTACACGGTAGATTCCTGACTGCAGTAGGGAATTAATGGTAACCATCTTCACACTGAATTCTGTTCTCCCAAAGAAAAGATGACAGTCTTTGGCTTGGAGCAAAGGAGGCAGCATTCCATGGGAATAACATGTCAGATCGGTGGCAAAAATTATAGCTTGACGCACAAAAGTATTGATTCCAACTATCAGCAAGATACTTTCAAAAGGTCAGAGTTGGGAGTCACAATAGATACTGTTGTCTTTGTCATAAAAGAAGTTGATGGACATTAAAACTATGATGAAATGAAATACACACAAACTTAGAATCTATATCAGCTTGGTGGATCTGCCACACCCTAGATGCCTGCTGGCAAGCTCGTCTGCCTACCTTCCTTCTATAAATATATTTTGAGCACTTGCTGTATACTCATGGACAAGTCACTGCACCTCTCTGAGGTTTTTTCCTCACTTGCAAACTGAAGATTAGTCACACCTCTTTCAAAACTTGTGAGAATCAAATGAAACAATGTATTTGAAAGCATTCAGTATAGTGCCAGCCACATGGTAGATGCTCAGTAAGCATTTCCCCCATTTCCACTCATTGTTACACAGATATTTATTGAATGCCTTCTGTGTTCTAGGCAGTAGCACAGACACTGGCCAGGAACAGAATAAGCAGGCTCTCTTGATACTTACATTCAGTGGGGGAAACAAAATAAACAAGCATACAAATGAACCAGGTGGTTCCTGGTCATGATAAATGTTACAGACAGAAGACTAACTCTGTAGGGTAATAAGCTGTGTTCTCTTGAAAGTGACAGTGGAGTTGAAACACAGATAGGAAATGGTGCCTAATGTGCAGAGATCTGGGAATATGCTTTCCAGGTAAATGGAACTGCAAATAGAAGTGTGCCGAGGTAAAAACCTTGGAGGATTAGAGAAGCAGAATGAAGGCCAGGTTCCTGGAGCCTGATACATGAGGGGGAAGTAATGCATGGCAAGGTTGGGATAGTAGTCAACATCCGACTGCAAACAAGCATCCTGCTGGCAGAGCAAGACAGCTGTCAGATGATGCGCAGTTAGAAGACCAGCATCCTCCAGAGCAACCCTCTTCCTGTGCATGTTCCCCCTCCTACATTTCTGAGCCGAGCGAGCATTTCAAAGCTGCTTGGACATCTGGACTGGATAGATAACGTTGCGTTCCCTTCAGCCCTGCAGTCCTCAAAAGCCCAAGCTCAGCTCTTCAATCTTTCTTTAATCTCTCAGTTTGTGGCATATGTCACTTTTGGAGATATACATTTTATAGTAGAATCATAGAGCTTGTAAGCTAATGATAGGGATAGACAAGTGCACATAATAGAGTTACTATAGCAAAGTTATAAAAGCTCTGTGAGCATACAGGAGACAGACAAAATCTAAATGTGTGGTCTGGTAAGGCTTCATGGAGGAAGTCTCAGGTCAAATGTTACTGGTCTTCAAAGGTGGAAGGTGTGGCATTCTTCCTTCTGTTTTGTGTTTTTATTTTTTTTTTCTTTTTTTGCTTTATTTTTTACTATATATTTTTACCGATCTAAATATATCCAGACTCCTTTTAACTCATTTCTTCTTCCTTTATTTTCAAATTGTCTTTAAGGTTAGAGAATATTTCTTTTAATTTGTCCCAATTCAGGATTAGTTATGCCCAAGTTTAACATTTGATCATTCTGGTTTATATTTTTTCTTATAACCACTCAGAAGATGACATGATTCTATTTGTATTAGAACATATCAGTTCCAACACTTCAAATAATTAAGCATTGTCTAAGATTGTAGCTATATTAGAACCCACAAACTTCTAGCCTCTTTACACGATCACTCTCATTAAAGGCAAAGACACGTAGGGAAGGTGTTTCTCATTTGGAGCGCACAATCACCATTTCTACTTTTTCTCCTTCACACATCTATAGGTATAACAGATTTAATAGATGTGAGGTTTGGCACTAAGGAATCAGACTTGGACCACATAGTATGTTATCATGGGGCCGAACTTGGCAGTGGGGGAAGGGGGAGCAAAAGGCGTGGGATTGGAAACATCAGCATAGTCATTTCTGGGCTGCTCGAGAAGTTTTTGAGAATGGGACCTACAAGTCTGTTTTCTGGGTAAAGAGGTCATTTCCCAGGAAGTAGATCAGTAAAGAGGTGCTTAGCCCCAAATAAACAAAGAAAGGTCTTTATTCATTTGTAGACTCAGTGGTCAGAATTATTTGTGCTGGAGAAAGAGGCAGGAGTAATTTCATACTCAGAGTTAAATAGATTTTTCAGGTAGTCATTGCCATGATTCTATATTAGTGGTACAGGTCTTACCTGCCATTCGTCCTCCTCCAGACTGTTTGCTAACGACAACAAAAATAGAATCCTGGGATCTGAGCAACTTTTGCAAAGGCTTATGGGTAGGTGCCTTTATCCTACTTGCTGGTTAGTCTCTAACATACTCAGGATGGAGAAATTCATCTTCTGAGATGCAACAGTGACAATATTTTCTTGAATGTACCTTCTTATTTTGTCTGATAATAACAGTAAAAATTTATTATACTAAATTTGAGAAATCGAGCATAAATAATAGGATACACATGAGCTCTAACTTCAGAGCTCAGGAAAAATGTACTTTATTACGTGTATTTTTCTTCTATTGCATGCCTATTTGTGATAAGGGCTCTTTGCTCTCCATAAACTGTTTAATAATATAGGGTGCCTAAACGTCCCATCATGAGAATGAGCCATACCACTTTCTCATGTCAGAGCTGGGTTTGGTGAGCACTGTGGTGGTTCCTCTTTCTGTTCCCCCTGGGTGGATGTGATCGAGCAGTGCTTTAGAGAGGTTTTGATGATATTCTGGAGCCAGAGTATCTGGGGTTGAGTTCTGGCTCCCAACATCTGTATGACCTCGGCCATTACTTAATGCTGTAGTATCTTGGTTATTTCATCTATAAAATGGAGATAATAATAGTACTATAAAGTAGCTAGGTTCTTTTGTTGTGGCACGGTCAATTCTAAGACCCACGGAGCCCATTGAGATGAATTGTGAGCCTTTATGAGCTGGCCGGCAACTGACTCTCTACCACGCAGGGTCAGAGGAGATCAGCCCCGAGCTTCCAGAAGAGGCAGCTTATAAAGCTTAAGACCATATCCTGGTGGTCTTCCGAACAAGCAAGCAAGCAGCTTACAGAAAGCAGATGTTGGCTGTAAACGTCTTACACAAAGACAGATGTTTCCGGGGAACTCTTAGATCAAAGAGGGCCTAGCAGGCAGTTTCGTTATCTGAATCCTGGTGGCTGTCAGTGCTTTCCCGGGGGCTGGCGCCTGAAGATATCACTTCCCTGTGACTGATTTATTGGAAAGTTTTTCACTCCTACACTTTGTTGAGTGAGTCAATATGTAGAGACTAGAAGAATCCTTCTATTACTAGAGGAGGACATAAACTCTGACACCAGCAAGGTTGAGGCACAGCATATAAATGACACAGATGTAAAAAAATGAAACCTTTCATTTTTCCCACATCGTATCCCAAACAGGAAAATAGAGAACATTTTTCAACTATGAAGAAAAAAAATCCCATTGCAAGCATGATAAATACAAGTGACCTTGACTTGTTGGAGGACAACAGAGAGTGATGAGGGCCACAGAAAGAAGATTTGAAAGAGTGTACTCAGATCCAGACAGTTGCTGCCAAAAGAAGCTGGGAAACTAGGCTAGGAAATTAAATTGCGAATTTTCCAATATTTAAATGTTGGCACCTAATGCAATTTAAAAAAAAAAAAATCTGTGTGATTCAGGCAATATATGTATGCCTTTGGGCTGCATTTGGCATGTAAGTTGCCAGTTTGAGACCACTGAATTTCTGTACATAGTTGATTCTGAATTCTAGCCCTGGAGACCTCTGGTTCCCAGAATCCTTCTAGGACTTCTGACTCTGACGTCACAAATTTATTGACCTCTGTAAATATCTTGGATTGAAAGGACCAAAAAATGTGACTCTTCCTTCTACTCCGCAGATCGCAAACACTGGTATATATAGGCTGTCTGGAGGCTGCAGTAAGGAAAGGCCAGTGAGGGAAGATAACACCTCTCCTGGTTCCTGTCCCCGGCCCACATAATGGCCACTTTGCCTTCGTCTGGAATTCCAGCCACTCCCTGAATTGCTGTGTACTGACTGATAATGGAGACCCTCCAAGTCTTCCATCTGACTTTTGAAATGTCATCTTGCCACTCATTCTGTTTAATTGCTCCCTCCTGTGGAAACATGGGGCTGTTCCCGCTGCTCGTTAGAATGGAGAATATAACAAGTCTTTGGGTTTTTTCTTGTCTCTCACTGACTGAGGAAGGAGATGATAAATGCTAGGTGCTTTGGGGAGTCCTTTCTGAACCACCCTGAGGCTACAATTGATTATTCAGGCCTAAGGAAAGGAGGCAGGCACTCAGAGAATAGCTTTTTAACAAAGCAGTTTGTGCTCAGGAAAGGTGAGGGAGGGAGGCCAACTCTAGTTGAGCACTTGGGAATGTTCTCTCACCAGGACAAAGAGCAGCATGGAAGGAGAAAGACTGCAGGGGACCAGAGCATAACATTTACAAGGAGGGAAAGGGCGGCCCTGAAGCCATCAGGTTGATTCTATGCCAACCATCTGCAGTGGCTGGTCACATAGAATGAAATAGGGAAATTCTGAGACTGTTGTTGCCTTCCAAATCCCGAGCTCTTCTTTTTTTCACAGACTTACAATTGAATTTGTAAAGATAAATCTTAGGTAGTCATTTCCTCATCCTGTCCTCTTCATGAGATTTTGCTCCATTTCTCTTCATGTATTGTCTCATAATACTATCCTTATGTACTCTCGATTCCTCTCATTTGCCCTCCAGTTCCTTTGTCTTTTGCACGTTGCCTTTTCTATCTGGAATACTCATCTCTCATCTCAACCTGACCAAATCCTGTGCTCACTTCATATTTGTCTGTACTAAGAAGCCTTTCTAGATTTTCCCAATGCATTGGGATCTCCAAGCCGCTAGGAAGAAAAGGTAATTCTTTGTTTTTCTCCACACCCCATTCTTCCATCCTGCACCCTATCTTCACGGGGGAAATATATGTATCCGATGGGCCAAATTCTAGGATATTTACTGGGCAACATTTGCTGAAGGCAGAATCACTTTACTCCCAAAGGTATGTGTTTATTAGATGTGCCTGTCTCCCTACACCGTCTTTTATTCTTGCAGCAAGAAGAATGAGTGGAATTAGGTCTGCTTTCCCTGAAATGACCCCACTGGCGTCATTCCAACACGTCCTTCTCTTTGTCCTTGAGCCTTTCCTCACCTGCACCGAGGCTGTGGGTCTGAGCTGGTAGGTCTACAGCATGTAGTCTAGGGGTAGTAGGAGGTCCGCAGAACTCTCTGTCTCGGTGCATGTGTGATAGCCCCATTCATTGGAGCTTCACGGTTAGGTTTCCAGTGTCACTACACAGCAAAGGGGGATTTGCTTTATGTTTGCTGATGTGCCTCTCTCTCTCTTGGGGCTCTGTGCAGGTGGCAGTTGTGTTTCATAACATCCTTTTAATACCCACAAACTCACAGCGTTTCAAACACCACTCACCTTTGAAGGGGCAGAAAAATCAGCCTGGTGAAGGGAGAAGTAATTGAAGTTGGAATCCCTCGATTCAAATCCAGGCTCTGCTACTCTGCAGCTGTGTGATTTACAGATGATTATCTAAGTCGTCTGGGCTTCAGTTCTGTCATCTGTATTATGAGGGTCATTATAGTGCTAGCCTCTTAGGGTTGTCTGGGAGATTAATTAAAACGATATCTCCAAAATGCTGAGAGCAGTGCCTGGGGCATAGGAAACATTCAGCAAATGGTAGTCATCATCTTCCTCTTCATCATCACCATTATCTGTACCCCTAAGCATATCACTCATAACTCCATCACAGTCTTCAGCAGTTAGCCTTGTCATATTGCATTCTTCATATATAGGTTATTCTTTCCACAGTTTCAGTTCTGCCTCAAGGCCATTTGCTTGGTCACATAAGGGGTCTGAAATCTATTATAAGAAGAGCAACAAAAGAACAGCCTGTTGATGAAACTATGCCATGAACAATCTTGTCACAAATTGTAGAGCTGGAATGAAACTTAGAGATTATTGAGTCATAATCATCTTTTTACAGATGAAGAAATTAAGGCCCAGAATAGGGAAGAATCTACTACATCCCACCCGGTGAATGAGCAGGCAAGCCCAGTTGCTGGGGCACATTGCCTAGGATCTGTTATACCACAGTGCAACCTGGAGAGCACACAAACCCTTTAATCCTCCAGAATCTCACAGGAGGATTTAAAAATTAAAGGTGGTGGTTACCTTTGCATCCAAGATAAAAAGCAGTGTGTTAATCTAAATGTCTCTCCAAATGGCTATATTTTCAATTTAATAGGAATATCGCTCTTGTGTTAATTAGTGACCAAGTTCCTGTTTCAAAAGATACCTCATAAGGTTTTATAAATAAGTTTAGAGGCCGGTGCTCTATGTCTCTCTACTGAGTAATTAGTTTCACCAGTTTATGATGAGAACTACCAGCAAGATTAACATAATGATGTATACAATATAACAAGTGTAGCAACAGATCGTAATGATCTTTTTGCAATCCTCCGGGTCTATGTTCTTACCTACGTTCTTTCCCAATTTGCTTATTAGCTATGTGACTTCTTGCGGCCTTCTCCCATCACAAAAGCAAGTGATTTGGCCAGTTACTAAATATTTTTTAAGACTTTAAATTTACAACTTACTGATATCTGAAAGGTGGAACTTAAATTGTTTTTCCATTTTGCATTAAATCCCAACAGGGGGTGGGTGGGTGGGGTGTGTGTGTGTGTGTGTGTGTGCGTGTAAGTTTCATGGGCTCTTTTTAAGTGCCCCATCACCAATGACAGTTTCTTTGAAATTTTTAGATCATTATTTGCTTATCAGGGTTTATCTCATGATTAATAATTAAAGCAACACTGAAGTTCCTTTTAGAAATCAATTGACATCAAGATAATAAAGAACATAACTTTTGGTGAGATGTTCTATATTATATTAAGCACTGATGTAACTCTTACTTACTTACTTACTTACTTACTTACTTATTTATTTATTTCCTTTAGGCGAGGCCACCTTTGGTTGACCTCACAGATAGCAAGGACCTTATCAGTTTATAATCCCTTATTTTTAAAAATTTTTTTTACACCTACAGCATCTGGTCTTCCTAGGTGGTCTCCCATCCAAGTACTAACCAGGCCCGACCCTGCTTAGCTTCTGAGATCAGACGGGATCGGGCTTGTTCAGGGTGGCATGGCTGTAGACAGATGCAGACTCTTTAAAAAAAAAAAAAAATCCAAATTGAAATCCTCAGGAAAATCATCCTCCTCGTATTCAACAGTTTATCTAGCCATCAGAAGACAGACTGTGCATTTACTATGTATAAACATCAGGCTAGTCTTATTGTATGAGATATAAGGTGTTTATTGTACAGTTGGAGAGATAAGACATGTTCTAAAATAATGCCCCTATGAGGTATAAAGTGAAAAGAGCCTCAGGAAGTTTATAAAAAGTGCATTTATATTCAGAGACAGGAGATAAATATGAGATAGTGGTTAGGAACATGGGCTTTGGAGGCAAACCTATTAGGAGTTAAATCCTGCCTGGCTCATATACCAGTTTGGGGATACCCAACACGTGTAATTCATCAGAGCCTCAGTTTCCTTACTGGAAAATAATAAAACTGACATGATGGATGAAATTATCCAAGTGTCTGGTGCTTCACACACCGGAAGGCTAAAGGAGGTAGTATTTACACTGATATTTAGAAAATTAGAAAATTTGGATGTGCCAAAATGATGTATAAGTGGAAGTAGAAGAAATTAAGGCAGACACCAATTCAGGCAACCATTGCATTGAAAGAAGAATGTTAGAGAGTTTGTCAAGGGACTATTTAAAGATAAGACTAAACAAATAAGCTAGAGACAGTTAGTAAAAACAGTCTCTGTAATAAAGTAATTTCCATATCTCTGCCTAAATGGGATCAAAAAATATCATGGTTATGTCATGGTTAAGAATGTGGGCTCAGTAGACAGTCTGCCCAGGTCTCTATTCTGGCTTTACTGTTCACTAGCTGGGTGATCTAAGGAACTTAGCTTAAGTTTTCTGTGCCTCTACGGCCTCATCCATAAAATGTAGCTAATGCTAGCAGAAATGCTTGCCATGGTTATTCTTCTTATTGTCTTTGTTTCTAATAATGAGCCTTTTGAGTAGGATGGAGAAAATCTTCTCTAGTTTTATTGACCTGCCATCATCTGCTTCTAGTAATAATAGGATAGAGTCTTCAGACTACATCTCTCACCTGAGGACAACTAAATATACTGGACAAAATATATTTTTAAATTCTCCTTAAAACCATTGTAAATCTGAGAGAGAATGAGCAATTACAAGATCAAGATCCAGGAAATAACAGAATTTCAGAATCATAAGAAAGCGCCATCAGCTCATTTTACACTGAGGACATTTGTGCATCCAGAAGAAATAGCAGAACTGAAGAAAAAGAGCTTGTCTTCAATACCTCTGGGGGCAAGGAAGTAGAAACTCAAGACCAGGCTAAAGTGGGTGTTCTGATAAACACTACTTGCATGTGAATCTAGGTGAGAGCAAACCAGACTAAACTATTTTCCTTCACCTACCCTCATAGGCCTAGGATGATCATTACCTTGGATGAGCAGATTCAGGATGGGTCTGAACAGAGAAGTAACCCTACACTTGCAGGAGGGACATTATGTTCTGGTCCTTTAGTAAAGTTTCAGTCCAGTTTTACATTATAAATATGACTCCAGAACCCCTCGGACCTTGCATTTAAAGTTGTTTAAGTCAAGGCGTTATCAATCTCCGGGTTCCAGACAAAAGGAAGTGAAAATTCTCTATGGAGGACTGTTTCTTCATTCTAGGTCTTAAGAAATTTCTGAAAATAATTTTCCAAAGTCAAAAACCAGCCCACAGTCCCAGATAAACAAACCCCCCAAACAATAAGTTTCCGATAGTAGAAACTAGTAGAAACAATAGCCATAGAGACTGAGGTCCCATGACTTTAGATAGTAAAATTATCAGAGACAGATTATAAAATCACTAGGCTTAGTATACTTAATGGATAAAAAGGACAAGTTTTAATGTATCTAAAAAGAAGAAGAAACTATTGCAGATTTTTTTAATTAAATAAAAGCTAAAAATAGAAACTACCTGAAATTAAAAACCTAGTAGATGGAATTGATCACAGAATTAATGCAGCTGAAGAGAGAATTAATGATAGACGAATGAGAAGAAATTATCCAGAATGTAGCAGGGGAAGACATAATGATAGAAAATGTAAAATTTGTTAAGACTTAGGGAGCACAGAGGTAGAATTCTGATGGAAGTTTACCTGGAGTTGGAGGGAGGGACTGGGGCAAGGGCAATATCTCAAAAACTAATGGCTTGAAAATTTTTCTATAGGCCTTGAAAAACATCATATCATGGATTCAAGAACACTAATGCATCTAAACTAAATTAAAAGAAAAAAAAATCATATCTAGACATATCATAGTAAACTTGTAAAGAGAAAAAAAGTCTTAAAAGAAGCCAGAAAAAATGAGAACTTGACCCATCCTACCCTTCCACCATCCACCAAACAGAGGTGCTTCCTCTTCCGCTCTCCTTTCTCTTACTGCTTCTCACCAGCTTCTCACTGTAAACAGTCCAGTCATCCACAAGGAACAGCCCTCTGCTCACAGTTTCTGAGCAGGCTAACCTGAAATGCTCAGCTGTGACCTGATCACGTCTTACACATCTCCTGCCTTGATTACTTCTGCATGTTCTTCCCTCTTTCAGAAATTCCTTCGCCATCCCAAACAAATAAAAACATATCCTTTGTATAAAGGAGAACCCAGGAGCTTTGAAATTCATTAAGAGAGGCTTTTACATCTAGCTCCTGTAGTCTGGAGATGAGATCTCTAGCAGACCAGTTGGCATCCTAGAAAAACCACAGGCTTTGTGTTCAAATTCTCAATCTACCACCCACTCGCTATGCAAACATGGGCAAGTTTGTTCATCTTTCTGTGTCCTGGTTTCCTCATCTATTAAGCAGAAATGACAATAGTATCTACAAAATAGAGCTCTTAGCACTATTAAGCAGGTTAACACAAGTAAAATGTCTTTCCGTGTTAGGTTCAGTCTGCATTTGACATGTTTTCTGAGTGACTGAAATTGATTCTAGCTATAACCCTTAATTTTGCATCCAGTTAAGAAGCATGCAGGATTAGTTTTAAAAAAAAGAAAGAAAGAAAAGTAAAAGCAATTCAGATAGTCAAGAGTTTTAAAAACCATATCCCTTCTCCTTTACATTGGAGTTAGGTTTAATATTTAAGATTATTTCCCAAGTGATATTGATAGGTCAGGGTTTACAGAGTGTGCAGAGTAAAGTTGGTGATGTAAGGAGACTCACCTACGTCTATGTTTCTATTACTCTTTGACAGGCATTATGTTAGTTCCAAAAGGTGGGGGGATTGGGGGTCTCACCTCCAACCATATGTCCTGGAAAGACATGGGTATATTTTCTTCTCTTATGCCCAAAGGCATCTTACCCAAAGCCCTGCCTTTGAATTCATTTACCTGGCAATGTGCCAGCCAATTTGGACTGGAGGGAAAGAATAAGGGATGGACTTAGTGACCCACTGATTTATAAGGCTGAATTAAGTGGAAGAAAGGGGTCATTGGGATGGTAATAAATGAGATGACAGTCCCACGTTCTTCAAAAACTTTTAACTAATGGAATCATTGGGACATAAACAGTCAGGTCTTAAAGAGCCCCAAGAAACATCTAGCCCAGGCTCCTTGGTGTAAAATCATGGAGGAGAAAAAGGGCCATTTCTGAGCTGAAGGCTGATCTCTCTCACGTGCAGGGGAATGTGGGGTAAGGCTGCTGTTTGATGCTTTTGCTTTTATTCATAGGAACTCATAGAATCTCTTTGGTGATGTTTCAAATGGGTTAGAGACACAGGCTGAAGTTCCACATTTGAAACAAAGAATAAACTCTCCTCCTGTAACTAAACGGGCAACCCTCAACTGCAGTATAAGATTCTCCAGATGAGAGGTTTTAAAAACCCTTCTTAATGACACTCCCTGCTAGTTCTGGACCTGCTGGAGAGGAGTAGATATTGGGCTCAGGGAAGGTAAGGGCCTTGTTCTCACCGCTCCAGGTGGGGCAATGTATACAGTGAGCAGGAGGCGGAGCGCCTGGGCATCACCCCACAGACTCGAGAGCTCCATGGCAAAGGTGACAGTTCTGTCCACAAGTTTCCATTTGGTGCTGTAGCACAGGCTGAAGTATTTACCTTGCTCTATCAGGATGCTGGAGGGCCAGAAAGTCTTTTATGAAGCTAAAAGGAGTAGCCATGACTTTTGTCACAGGCAGCCAGACATTTTGGATCTCACATATGCAAGTACCCTGCAGTTCTCCCCTAGACTTAAAAACCAAGCACTCTTTTTCTTCAAATAGCAGTTGTACCTAAATTCAAACTACCATATGCAGCATCTTGCCTATAATTCGAGGACTGCAGGGCCATCTGGAGACCCAAGGCAGGGAGCCTACCTATCTGGAGGACCTAACCCACCTGGGGGATCAGGGTTCCATACATGAGAGACTTCCTCCCATTTTTCTACCAACAAAGTAAAAAGAAAGAATTAGAAAAAACATTTGCCGAATGGTTACAAGGTACCAGAGCTGTGCCAAATATTTTACATAAATTTTCTATGAAGTCTACCGCCATGCTACCCTGAGCAAGCCCCATCCTGTCTGATCTCAGAAGCTAAGCAGGGTTGGACCTGATTAATACTTAGATGGGAGACCACCTAGGAAGACCAGGTGCTGTAGGCGCAAAAAATAAGAGATTGTAAACTGACAAGGTCCTTGCAATCTGTGAGGTCAACCAAAGGTTGCCTCGCCTAAAAAAAAAAAAAAATTCTATGAGGCTTACTACATTTGAGGAAGAACTATTTTCCTAATTTCCTAGAAAAGTTAAGGAATTTGTCCAAGTCAAAATAGATAATAGAAGATGGAACTGAGATTTAACAGAGGTCTGTCTTTTTTAAATGTTCATATTTTTTCCACTATACCTGTTTTCAGTAAGAAGTTTATTCAGGGATTGATTCTGAACCATTAAGATAAAAAAATAAAGGTAATATTTATCTAGAGAGATACAATCTTCCTTTGAGAAGAAGATGAAACTAGTCACAGGCGATGATTATTTGGAATATTAAATCATTGTTCATTTTTAAAAATATATTAGGTATTAACATGTTCTCCCTCAGGATGTATTTCGGCATAATATACTGAAATGTTTTGTTCACTTATGGCTTCAAACTGACTATTTTAAAATTCACATGAATTTTCATATTTTCTTCATTAGTATGTTGAGACATCTCAGCAGTCAGACAGACTCCAAAGACTATAGCTATTTTTTGTGTATATTTGTTGCATAATTGCCAGCTAATGAGCTTTATGGGAATAAAGAAAACTAGAAAAATGAAAGCAACTCTGTTTCCCTTTGGACAGCAAATGCATTTAAGAATGTGTTTCCTTAGAGAAATTGTTTGGCCCTGCACATTTATTTTTATTTTTATTTCTGTTGCATTATTATTCAAAACACTTCCTGCTTCTCTATGGGAAGATAAAACTGTTTCATGTTCTTGAAAGTGCCTCATAATATCCCTAGGGAACAGCAAGTCATAATTACTCCCATTTTTCAGATAAAGAAACACAGAGATGGTTTCTAGTTTTCCTGGGTCAGACGGCCAATTTCACAGAAAATCTAGACTCTAGGGGCCCTTCTGAGTCTACTACTCTATCTTGGAATTGTGGGAAATCCACATCTCAACCCTGGACATGCCTTGTCTTAGTGGTGACCAGGGTCGAATATGAGGACTAGTAGCTGTGTCGCACACCCCATTCCCATGCTCGCACCTGTGTGAAACTAGACCAAAGAAGTACAGGCTAACGGACTATCTCAAATATCAAGAATCCTTTCAAAATATGCATATTTTCCAATCTTCCCCCGTCCCCCAGCCTAACTATAACAGACTTTTCACTAATGAGGCTATAGATTCTATAGTTTTACAAAAGCACTTAGGATGTTCTGATACTCAGCAAGGAAAGTTTGGGAAGCATGAGGTAGTCTCTACTTTATCCGATACATGAAGACCCTCTTCAGTATCTCTAGCTTCAGCGATCATTGTGGAAGTAGCGTGGCCCCGGATGTGACTGCCGCTCGCTGACTAGATGACCTAGACAAATAACATCTGAGTTTCACGTGAGTTGACAGTAGGTTGAAAAGATAGTGATATTCAGGGGTAAAAAAAAAAAAAAAACAATAGAATAAGGATGCAATTAATCATTGCTGCTGGTAGAGAAGGATAGGTGGATGGTAGAAATAATATTAACTCTCTGATAATCCATGCCATTTATACCTATTTGTCAGAAAATTCTACTTGTATTGAGCAAATTTTTCTCCAGCTCCCAGTGATCTGTGTTCAGCATGTCTTAGACTACCGCTTCTTGTTCTTATTCCATTTGAGAAGGCAGTTCAAGTATTTAAGATCCCTTCCACCGCCAGTTTATTCAGGTGGTGATGTTGTTGATTCTGAACCATTAAGATAAAAACAAAAAAAGATAACATTTATCTAGAGAAATACAATCTTCCTTTGAGAAGAAAATGAAACTAGTCATAGGTGATGATTATTTGAGGTATTACATCATTGTTCATTTTAAAAAAATATATTAGGTATTAACGTGTTCTTTCTCCCTCAGGATGTATTTCGGCATAGTATACTGAAATGGTTTGTTCACTTATGGCTTTTTCTTCTTTTCTATAGAGTTGTTCTCTAATGTTTTTCTCTAGATCTGCTCCTTCAACACCGACCCCTGCAAAATGACCCTGGTCCTGGGTCTGTATGTCAGACTTCAGAAGGACATCCTCATCCCTGAGTTAGGTGCCCTCTTCCACTGAGGACTCTACCTGAGCAGCGTCTCTGTACTATTGTAGAACCAGAGCTGGGAACACTGTGTCCACTACCTCAGTGCTGCTCAAACCTGACTATGCATATAAAGCACCTGGGGCTCTAGTTTGAATGAAGATTCTGATTCAGGAAGTCTGGGGTGGGGCCCGACATTCTGTGTTTCTAACGAGCTCCCAGGTGACGTGACACTGCTGGTCCTGAGCTACACTTTGGGGAACGAGGCGCCACATCACTACATGTCCTTCATGCCTAGATTTATGCAGTAAATTCTTGCGTTAGTTTAATACTACAGAAAAAAAAAGTCTCTGCAGATGGACGTATACAATATCTACTGTCAGGAAATGACAATTCTACAACTGAATGTGCTCTCCTTTTGGCCTTAGCTGTCAAAAAAATATATATATTGCCTGACTATTATTTCCTCAATGCTGGTTCCTGCGAACATCTAGATGGCTAGATTCTTTCCGATGGGCATTTCCGATGGGCCCTCTCTTGAAAGCTTGTGTATTAGGTCATGTTTCAGTCTCTTTATCAATAAGGCTTTCAGTCATTCAAACCTAACAGCAGCATCCTTTGTGTGTGTGTGTGATGAGGGACTCAGGTGGGAGCTAATTTTGGCATCCATGGTTTGCTATTCCTCTGGCCACTTGTGTTCTATTACTGTGAAAAGATAAGCTAAACAGATTAAAGCTGATGTCACAGCTGAAAAAATAAACAATGCCCCTTCAACTGCCTATAGTATTAGTAGGGCTAAGTGTCACTATAGAAAAAGGACAGTGTTTGGGACCTTCATTTCAGTCCAGGAATTTGGGTAAGGAAGGGCAATTTGGAAGTATTTTTATATTATCTTTCTGTGTTTATTTTTAAAAAATATTTTAACAGGAGATTAAAATTTGCAGGAAATTGTAAGGTACAGAAAAAAAAAGGGTGTGGGGGTGGGGGAAATTCCATATCCCAACCAAAAGAGAAATATTCTGTTGAATATTTTCCTTCCAGAACTTTATATTCTGCGTATGTACGTATAATTTACAAAAACCACAAAATAATTTATGATAGGCTAAAGTATATAAAGCTGCCATCTTTGTAGGCCAAACAATTGAATGTTATCAGTTTCATGTGAGTTCAAACCACATCTATTTTGGCTTATAATATGGTTTTAAAACTTGAGTCTACTGTACACAGTACCCTGTTCTGTCTTCAACATCAATAAAAATGGTACTATTAATGCATCAGTATATATTCTACCAATCCTCTATGGTTACTTAGTTTTCAATTTTTCTTCATTATTTTAAGCAATGCTCAGTAAGTGTCCTTATGAAGAACTATACTCACTATAATTTTCTTAAGAGAATCCCCAACAATTGGATGAATGGGTTAAAGATGACACATGTTTTAGATGCTTTTAATACAATTTGAAATGTCAATATCTATATATGGGCACATATCTTTCACTGTATCTGTGCTAGCTCATAGTACTGATGCATTTTAATCCCTCATTTAATAGATGAAAAATACTATTTTATTATTTCTTTACATTCTTAAGGTGGATGACTTTTGTTCTGTTAGCATTCTTATTTATTTTATCTTTTGTAAGTTGCCTACAAAAATCTTTTGTGTGTGTATATTTTGCTGCTTTAGCTATCATTTTATTTTTAAGTTAAAAGTTTTTTTGTTTTTTTTTTATGTATGACATTAGCCTATTTCTGTTACTGATGCTGCAAATATCCCACTTTTTCAGTTACCTTTTCATATTCTTCAAGGTAATTTTTTTAATCCTATGATTTAAAATTCTTATGTAGCCTATTTTTAATTCTTTTTAAATTATGGTTTCTGCATTTGGTGTCTAGAAATTCCTTATACCTTCAAGTTATTTGAAAAAAAAACTTTCCTAGGTTTTTTGTTTTTTGGTTTTTTTTTTAGTTTCTTTTAACATTTCTCTATTCAATTAGTCCAAGATTATTTTAGAATATTACTTGAGACTAAGTATCAGCTTCCCTTTTCTCTTGGCACTATTTATTGAACAATCCATCCTTTAATTGGTGATTTAAAATGTCACATATATCTCCAACTAAATTCTGTTATATGTGTGTCTGTTTCTGGAATTTCACTTCTGCTTCATCTGTCCATCTACTCTGTAGCCATTATTACTAGAACTTTAATAATTAAATTGTTATGCAAATTTAGAGTGGCTGGAAATATGTTACCCATCATTATTTATCCTGGAAATTTTCTTAGCTATTCTTTCTCATTTATTCTCTTTATAATCATTTTGTTCAGATGTAAAGAAAACATAATTTCCATTGAGATTCAATGAGAATAATGCAGAATTTAAAAATTAATTTGAGGAAAATTAAAATATAAAAATGTTGAACTTTCTTGCTCAAAAACTTGGTCATTCTTTTTATTTCTACAAGTCATCTTTTATGTCTCTAATTAAAGGTTTCAAATAGGTCCTACAGATTTTAAGTTAAGTTTAGTACAATAAACATTCTATTTTTAATTGCTATGTACATACATATATACATAGGATTTTTAAAAATCACATTTCTGACTGTTTTTTAAAAGAATCTGAGCAAGTTTTTCTTTCACAGTAAGTCATCTTAACAAACTATTACAAGATTTAATAATTACTCCATTTTCCCTTAGGCTCATTATACAAATCATCTTGTTCCCAGCATCCCAGTTAATGAACATTTGGTCTTGTAATAATTTTCGCATTTTCTATTTGTCATATATGAGTTTATCTTAACGTCTAGAATTCCCAGAACCTTGCGGTGATAGCATTATTTTCTTTTTTCAGATTTTACTTGGGATTGTATCTTCAGTGCAGTGTTGACAGTTGATTTTAAATAACATTCATCTTTCCAGGTTAAGGTAGTGGTATTCTTTTCATAAATTAGCAAGAGTTTTTAGCTATAATGTGTGTTGAATTTTGTCAATTGACTTTGGCCTCAACTGAGATAATGTTATTTCTTCTTTGATCTATTTATTGACAAATTACACGAATAAGTTTTCTAATATTGTACTGTTGTTGCATGCCTAAATAATCTCTCTGTGTTCATGGTATTATTCTTTTAAAATTACTTTAGATTAGGTTTATTTTCAATTAATTTAGTATTTCTACATTTTATCGGCAGGTGGGATTGATACTTAGAAGTGTTTATTTTTTGATATCTTCATTAGTTTTTATTATCAGAGTATGTTAGCTTCGAATTAATTGGATGATGTCTTACTTGGTAATGTTTTTGAGCCAGAGTATAAGAGATAAAACTTCTTGTGTCCACAGTTTCATCTCCTTCCCACTTTGCATATATTATTAACTGCCTATATTCCTTCTTTTTAGAGCCATCTATTTCGAGGGCGTACATCTGAAACAACATATAAAATGGAGAAGACAGTTTTTTCTGTATCTCTAGTTTGTTCTTTTTCATGTGAACCATGGTAGCTTTTCATTTTAGAAACTCCTCTCTTTTCTAGTCTTTCTGAAGTGAGTCTTGTGCCCACCTACTTGACAGTAGCTCTCTTGGACTGCATGGGTTCTGCCTTTGAATCTTCCAACGCCAGATGAAAAAAATAAACCAAACCAAATCAACTACAGGTCTCCCAACCTGTAGTTTTACTTGACAATTGGGAGACCCGTCAGCCTGTGCAGGGAGAAGTTGCTGGGTGGTGGTGGAGCCAGAGAACTTTCGCATGATCAGAGATTCCTTCTCTGGGTTTGCTGTGGGAGCCCAGCATTAACTGGGCAGCATATCTCTACCAGAGGAAAGGTCTTCGAGGGGTGATTGCTACTACTGTGCCCCTATTCTTTGGTTAGAACATAAAATAAGCACCAATGTGCCATGCGGGTGCTTCCCAGATACACTGCTAGTATAAAACTTTGTCATTTGTTAATCACTCTTTTCTTCTAGTCCCTTTATAAATTAGAGAACATATAGGCAGGTGGATGTCCCCTGAGATTTACTTATTTCCTAAGCCAGTACATTCTTCATTAGAAGTAATCATGGGTAAGTTTATCTATCTCTCATTCTGGTGTTCTCTGTATTTTTTTTTTTTCCAAAAGATCCCCATTTTTTTGTAATAGGTACAATCTCATTTACATTATAGAATGGATCTTTTCCTTTGTTGTATTCTTGTGGTCATTTGAAGAGGAAGGCAAAACGAAAGGAAGGAAGTACATGAAGCTAAAAGCTTGTCCCCAGTCCCTGACCTTTTACTCTTAGGTACACATTGTCCTTCTCTCTCACAATGAGGGAACTTGCCTGAGTGAGTCAAACAGAAAAAGTTTCACACATAGACTTTGTATGAATCTAAGGGTGGACATCTCATGTTTTAGAGACTTGAGAAAAGATTTGTTACAGGAGCTTCTAGAGCAAAAGGCTAGCTAAGTGCCCCCATGGCATGTGAAGATGGTGAAGTGATTGTCAACAATGGGGACACATGGGCCCCAAAGTTACATATGTGAGGGTCAGATGTTTTCCCACAGAAGACTGGGGCAAAAACATTTGTGCTGCCTTCATGTGCTTTATATAGACTTGGGCCTTGATTCTCAATCACATTTAAAATCATTTTATTCTTGCTTATGCCCATCCAGGCTATGAGGCCTGAGGAACTGGGATTCCATCTTTCTCAGACAAGCCTAGGAAACGCCGCCATTATATGTAAGAGAAAACTGGGACCACAACGGCAGGTGACCTCTCCAAGTCAGTCGGCTAATACGAAAGAGGACCATAAGCCCAGGTCTTCAGATGACTAGCATGCTAGCTTTCCCACTCTACTCTTTTTAAATTGTTGTTTCCAAATTTTGATGTCTCTTTACAGGGAGATTCCGCGGGGGCCATTTCTCTTTCTGACCCAGATCCAAAAGCCAAAGTGAAGCAATTCGCACTTTACCAGCTGAAGTGTTTTCCTTTAGGTTCTTTGGAGGAATTAGTCCAAGGAAAACCCAATAATGCACCTAGGAAACTGGATGCTGCCACACTATTCTGCAGGCACTTCCTTCTCTGACCCCAGGTTGAGCTCAGTGCTCACCCTGACACCAGAAGACTAACTGGCCATGTAATTGCTATCCTTGCTGGTAACTGCACAAGCTGTTCTTATTCATAAGAGCACCTAATCCTTTTCCAAGTTCTCCTTGCTTTAATTTGCCTCAGTAATATCCTGCAGTAGTGGATAATGGCACATTGTGTAGAGAAGGATTTCCTTTGATCTTCTCTAAATTTAGACTGCTAATTCCATTTACTGTCCCCTTCCAGGTAGGCAGTAGAATCAGGTAGCAAGGAACACCCAATTATATGTCCTACGACATTTCATTTAGATTCCTCTGCCACATCAAGTTGCACTTAGCACTCTCCATCTCCCCTGCTGAAGAGAGTCTGTCTTTGCCTGAAATCATCCCTGTTACAATTCCCTAGCCATTCTAATGATTTCTGCTGCAATCTGATAGAGCTGGTGGCATTGCTCAGGTTCAAAGGAAGAATAAATGGAGATAAGATCATTAGCTTCAAGTGTCTGGAGGGATGTGAGGAGGGTAAAGGACAGGACTTATCTTGAATGGTTTGAGAATTTGAACTAGCAACTGTGTAAGTTGTTGAAAAGTGGACTTGAGCTCAGTAAAAGGTGAGGGGATATATCTGTGAGTTATCCATCTAGGAAATGGTTACCTCAGGACAGAACAAGCTCTCCTTATGGATATCTTTGAAGCTCTTAAACTATGAGCTAAGGATCCTTTGATTCTAGGCATCCATCTGGATGACTCCCAGGTGGGTTGCATTACTTACATTTGTGAGAAAGCATATACATATAAACTATAAAATATTTTTACATACATATAAAAACACATAAAGTATCATTTTGGATGTTAAATATTATAGTCATTTTAATAATGAAGAAGTAAGAAGGCCAAGGAAGGCTTCCTGGAGGAAGCAGTGATTGAGCTGCATTGTAACCTGTGAGTCAGCATTAGGAGCAGGGCAAGGGCACACTGAGCTAAGAATGATGATGATAATGGTGACAATGATGACATTTACTAAGTGCCTATTATATCCAAGGAAACGTGCTAAGTAAGTACATGCATGATCTGATTTAACTTCATTTTAGATGTGAAGAGACTAAGGTTCAGAAAGCTTAAGTAACTTCCATGGTTTCATGTCCAATAATTGATGGAACTGGGATTCAAACCCAGAACCTGAGTCCTTAATAATGTTGGGAAACTGATTGAGATAGCTGTACTTAAAGGGATTCTTAGAAATGTGTCAGTCTTCAGGGGTCATCTTGAGTGCAAGAATGATTAAGTTTTCATTCATAAAGTTATTGGGGAAAGGATGCTAAGATAGGGCAGCAGAGAGATAAAAGAGGCAGGCACAGAAGAGGCTGATGATTCGGGGGAAAATCCAATCAAAGGGGAAACCTCAAAATGAATGACAAGGTGAGGATTCATACAACACTTAATTATATGCTCTAAAAAACGAATAGAAGAAAAAGATGAAGAGTGGACAAAGACAGTTCCCACAAGAAAGTGGTTAGTTGATCTCGAGTTAACTTCAGGGTAGAGACTAGATTCATGAACAGGACTTCAGAGTTCTCTTAGTCCAAGCTACTCCTTTATGCCTCCCTCAATAGAATAAGGTTTGGCAGCAAGGATCAGAAACCCATTCAAGCTGGCCAAAACAAAGGACAATTTGTGGTAAGGTTACAGAGAGCTCAGAGAATCCAGGCACAGGTGATGAAGGCCCTTGGACCCTCAATTAAATGAGAAATAAAAATGTTGCAGTCGGAACCTAGGCAAATAGCTCCATCTCTTACGGGCCCTCTGCTCTGTGCTCTCTTGAATACTTTGCCTACTCACCTTGAACATGAAGCAACGTAGTTGCCCACATCTTATCTCTTTCTCCCCAAGAGCCTTTCATGGACTAGCACCAATTTCCACAAATTGTAGTTTAGATTCACAAGAGAGAAGCAAATTTATTATGTCGGTAACTGAAACTTAAGAGTTAGATTTGACTTAATAATTTGCCACAGACTCACGTTTTTTTCCTGTCTCATTTTGCCTTCCTCAGTATTTATTTCATTGTAATGCTGATTGCCTGGTGGTGACAGTATGGCTGCTATTGATACTCATGGCTATGTAGTTTGTTGCTTACCTACTTCTTGCAGAAAAGAGAGAGACAGTCACACAGAGTGAGAAACAAGCCAGTCAACAAGCATAGACTGAGACTTCCCACTTAGACCAAATGAGGTCACCTCTGAACCATATCAGTCATCCAGAAAAAAACATGGGGGGCTGGCTTGGGCCGATGAAAATTTATACATGGATTAGGTGATAAACTCACCTTTCCTTGAGTCATATATGAGACATATAGCAACTTGAACATATATAGAGCTCTATAGAGAATAAATAAAGGAGAGATGGATAGTAGATGCCTAATAAAAACTGTCGAACACTCCCACCAGGGCACATGTGGACCTAGAGAAAAAAAAAATTGTCTTTGTCCAAAGGAAGGATTCATTTTTATAAATTTCAGATATTGAGGCTAGTCAGACATGTTTTTTGATGAGAGAAATTTTGCTGAAAGTTAAACAATTTATAGGCAACATGTCTCCTTATGTGATAGCCCAGCTCACTCTCCTTCCAAGAAGCCTGGTCCTCTGCTTTCCATTAGCCTGATCTTTGAGGTTTTTCTTTATGCGAACCATTTTATTGGTTTGCTTATCGAAGCCATTTCTTTATAATCAAGGAACTCTAGGCATGGTTAAGAATCACAGCTTCAGAGTCAAACCTGAACTCGACCCTTTTCTCAGTTACCATGAACTAGAGCCATGTCACTTCACCTGTCTGCCCTTTAGTTTTCTCATCAGAGCCTCAACATCCTTAATTTCATCCTCTAGAGATATATGCAGTAAAATGAAATGAAGTCTGTCAGGCATTTGGCACTGTACTTAGAACATAGCCAATAATCAGAAAATAGTATATGTGCCTTATATAGACTTGGGCCTTGATTCTTAGTTAGAAGATAGGGATGGTCGTGAAGAATCAAGGCGAGAGATTTAAGGACAGTAAATAATTTTGAAGGAAAGTTTGATGACACGTCGAAGAGTCAACTAGGTCTGTTAGACTTCTGAGAGCGTAGTTCTGCTCATTTCTTAAAGGAAATGATGCCTTTTTAATAATACTATTTCACTTAATTGTGCAATTAAAACACCATGAGAAACCTTGTGGATTTCAACACAAACTCCCAAGAGAGAATGATTTTAGTACCACATTAAATGTATGCATCAATTTTAAGACTCATCCTAATTTCAGAAATAATAAAAATTTATAAAAACTTAGAATTGAGAAAATAGGGAATTTATTGTGTGTGAAGTATGTGTTAGGCATTCCCTTTATTATATCACATGAGAATATTTGAGAACCACTGTGATTCTGCTAGTGTGTTTAGGCATTGCTATCCATTTGGCACTCTGGGTTAACAAACAAGCAAAAAAACAAACAAACAAACAAACAAAAAACTGTCACCTCTTTATTTGGAGTTAGATATTGATAGAATTTGATATAAATTTATTATATGACTGCTCTGTGCCAAACAATTTCTGGGAACTCTACATTCATTATCTCATTTAATTTGGGCACCAATGCTGTGAGAAGTAATGACTAAGACAACTTTGTAGAAAAAGAAAGAGAATTGGCCGATGTCCCCAGACTCGTGGGTGGCAGATCAGATTGGAACCCAGGTTTATCTAAGAAGCCTGTACTCCTGTTTTTGCTAAATCATCTTCCTGTATAGTTTGCCTTACCTTAGAATCAATAGAATTCCTCATCCCTTTTAGCATGGATACCGAGAACCGGCAGAGCTCAAATAAGCCCATCACCCAATCCCAGGGCTTTTTGCTTGTTGCCTCTGACAGCACTGTAATTAACATCCACCCTGAGAAGAGGGCAGGGAAACAACAAAAGTGATTTCTGCACTGTTGGCTTGCTCCATGTAAAGTAATTGCCCACGTTTATGCTTTCAGGAAGAGAGTATCCCTGGAGAAAGGAGAGTTAGAGGGAAAGATAAAGGGGGAGTGTAGTAGGAGGGTGTTTGATTAGAAAAAAGAGTTTAATTATAGCACATGCTGCTAATTTGGAGCTGTGACAATATGCTGATTTTTCTTTTCTTCTAACTAGGTTTGTGAAGTTTGTGTTAAGCATCAACAAAAATCCAATGATTTCTAGGTTGAGAGTGACAAAAGAGAAGAGTCCAGACATGGCATTGAGGGAGATTTGAGTATCTACACTATTTGGTAAAAGTGGTCAGTCTTAGCATTTCAAATGAGACTAGGAAAGAAAGACGAATGGACTCAGGTGCTGATTGTCTTAGAGATATGCAAAGGAAACAGTGCAGTAATTGATTAGTGATGTCTGTTAAGGGCAAAGTATGGAAGAGTGTGACTTGTATTTATGTTACTTATCAGAATGGACCTTTAAGTAATAACTAACGTCATTTCCTTACCTAATCTCATCTGACATGGCATAATATAACCAAGACTGGTTTAGTAAGGCAAGTTTATTAGTAGATTCTCTACTTAGTTAACAGTATAGTGATCTCTAGAGAAATATAAAATATATGCCTGAAAATGGAAAGAGTTGTTTTGGCAACTGGAAAACACATTGGAGGTCAACTTCTTCAAATTACTTGAGGGAGAAAAGAATGGAAGAAACGGGTTATTTTCCCCTGATGTTAGAGCTCTAAAGATATGAAACACGTCTGTGTTGCAATCCTGACTTCCCCAAAGTGTCCGAGGCACTCAGCCAGCTTGGGATACAGCATGACAATTTGCTGAATGTTCTAATTAAATTAACAGTTGATGAATATATTAAGTATGTTAATTGGATTCTGCTTGCATAAAATCCTGGCTGTTAATTGGTTAGAACTTTGAAGAGCAAAAGAGAGTTTTCATCCTAGCAGAGAAAAACAACTTACTGTGAACAATTGGGGAAAGTTTTAGAAATACATGCTATAACACAAATCTTAACCTAAAAAGATTTCCTTGGGAGCTTACAGAATTGTATCTTAAAGACAAAGTGAATTTTTCATAGGCATAGAAAGTAGTTTTTAGCTCTGACTGCTTTCTCCTAAGAAATAGCAGGGTCTGTGATGAGCTAGAACATGACTTAGAGGATATCTATTTTTTTTCCAGTGGTAGAAACTTTTAAACAAACCAAAGAGAATTACAACATGTAGGTTGTAAAAAGGTCAGACTGCTTTGGTTGGCACAAATGACTCTTGCCTAGCAGACACTCTCTCACCCTATAGGGCCCTTTTGCAGAATATTTGAAATTCCTCATCTTATCCAACCTCTCATTATGTAAATGAAGAATTGCTACTCAGATGGACTTAGTGACTTACTGAAGGTCACACATTTAGCAACTAATTCTGGGCATCCGACCCCCAAATCAATGCTCTAAGGTAGAACGCTTGATCATATAGTTGTATTTTAGTATTCTTATGCTCCATAATGTCTTTAACTTTATTTAGAAGATCGGTGAGGTTTTTCTTTGTCTTAAGATTTTGTTTCTGTGACTCCATTTATTTTGGAATCTGAATAATTTTGTCAAAATCATTCACATTTGTAAATTATAATACACTATTTTTATTAGATTATTTGTTTTTTGTATTAATGTATTCATCTAGATTTCAGGATCCTTGAGGGTAGAACCTTCATGCTACTTAGAATGTATTTAACATAGCAGAATGCGTAATAGTAATCTAGAACATATACTTATAGAAACGCTTTGTAAAAAAGAAGCTTATAAAATAATCCCACCTCAGCATCCCCTGTCTCAACATTTCATGACACTTGGACAACAGAAACACTGGCTGACCGAAGCCCTAATTTGGTTTATTTTATATGACTGTTCTTCACAAATAGCTTTTTCTATAAATGTAGCTCATCTTCTGAATTAAGTTTTGCACATCTTCTTGTATTATCATATTATGCTATTATTTGTATTCTGTCCTATTTTTCTCAGAGACATTAAAAATATCTAACAACTGATACACAAGCATCTCCCTTGCTAAACAAATCTTTCCATCTCCCCCATCTCAATTTGCTCTATCAAACGTTAATGAAACTAGCTATCTTCCTGAAGGTTTTATGGCAAAGATGAATAAGGATTTTACAACACACAGAATTTCACTTTCCAAATACAATCACACTCTCTGCATTCATTTGGCAAGTGTTTATTGAACACCACAATGTACCAGAATGTTTATTCTTCCCAATAGCTCTCTCTTCAGTTTCTGTGTCTCTGGGTCTCTTATTCCCCCTCTTATCCTTCCCCCATGGGCAGCCATTGGCCCCAGCTTCCTTCCCGATCCTCCTCCCAATCTCTCTGTATCCTCGTTTTTCTTATGCAGAGTAATTCAACTCTGCCACAGCCCAGCCATACCCATTGCTGATACACACTTCAGTATGAAGATGTTTGCAGAAGATTTGTGCTCATCAAACAAATGCCTCTCAGTTGTTAGGAGTTTGTCTCCTTAGAAACTGCACAAGGAAAAAAATTATTTGTCAGAAGACAGCAATTTTTAAAGGTTCTATTAGCCTCTGTACAGTGAAGTGCATGCACAGTATGCTCCGGTAATATATGCTGAATGAAAATAAGTTAATTTGGCAATCTTTTCCAGTTCTCAAAAGGTATACTAAAACATAGACTGTGTTTGATGCTAATATTTTGCTTAATGGAGGGCATTCATTCAACCATCCATTCATTAATTTTTGATAGCCTGCCATTTTTTTTTTTTTTGTCTAAGAGACTAGAGATCAATGGGTCACAAAGGTCAATAAGATGAAGCACTTGCTGTCCAGTGAAGGAGGTGGACAGCAGGATGGTGTGGCCAGAACTATAAAAGAGAAATGCACAGTGTGTGAATGGGATAGGGGTACACAAGGCAAGGGAGGTGTGCTGGGGACAGCCAGGAAAAGCTCCACAGAGGAGAGAATACCTGCATGACTTTGAAAGAATAAGTAAGAATTACCAAAGTGAAATGAATGGTAGCACCTTCTAAGTGGTTGAGGCATCTCAGACCTATCAATCCGAAACTCTGAGAATGGGACATAAATATCAGTATTAAAAAATAAAAGTATAAACTATCCAGAAAAGCATAACTGTCCATATCATTCCAGTATGTGTCTAAGGTTGAAAATCACTGTGTCAGGAGATACTTGCAATACCCAAGAATGAGAGGAAGAAGGCCTCTCAGGCAGTAGTTGTGGCTTAGTGCAAAAGGTATTGGCCCTGGTATCAAATCTGTGGGTTCTGGAGTTATTTCGACTGTAGAATTGTCCATGTGCCTTTTGAGTCCCAGGTTATTCATAAAAGAAGAGGCATTTATTTGTTTTGCATTCTCCATACAATTCTTTCAAAGATTAAATAGAATAGTAAATGGGGCAATGTTTCTTCATATGTAAGTTTTAAATGTAAATATATAATTATAATTATTACATTGATTTCATAAATTAATTAGAAGAGTAGGATGTTTTTCATTATCAGATCTTTTATTTTGCTGTCAGATTTACTTATTCTTTCAACCAGTATTAATTAGGCATAGGTACCAGACACTGAGAATACAATAATGAGGGGGAAAAAGAACTCATGTTTCTTATAATCTAGTGGAGTGAGAGAGACATTAATTCTATGTAAATAAGTGCAAATGTACAATGTGGTAAGTCCTGAGAGTAAAGAGGTATATGGTTCTAAAAGCAAAAGTAGGAAAAAAATTTAATCAGGAATGATTACAAATGGATTATTTGAAGGAGCGAGGGATGTGGCTTAATCTAAGAGCTGAAAGAATACTAAAAATTAACAATGTAAGTAGGTGCAGGTATCCATAAAGTTCAGCTAACCATATACCTTGATTTGCTTGGGGCAGTCCTAGCTTATGCCTTCTGGTATTGCATTTAACTAGATTTTTCTTTATTTTTTTTTAATCTCCCCAGCTTTAGTGAGGTATAATCGAAGTGCAGTAAACTACAAATATTTAAAGTATTAATTATGATGAATTTTTGACATATTTACACTTGTGAAATTATCACCACAACCAAGATAATGAATTATATCCATCTCCCCGGAAGTTTTCTTGGGCACTTATGTAACCTAGTCCTTCCTCGCCCTCCCCACCCCGTCCACTCTCCCTTTTTCCTAAGGCAACCATTGATTTGCTGCTTTCTGTCGTAATAGATTTGTTTGTATTTTCAAGAAATGTGAATAGTAGAATCACGAATTCTTAGTGTGTAGAGGAGTCTGGCTTTTTTCACTTGGTGTAATTATTTGAGATTAATTCATGTTGTTGCATGCATGTATCAGTCGTTTGTTCCTTTTTGTTGCTGAGCAGTATTCTATTATATGGATATACTACAGAATATTTAAAATATTTATCCATTCTTTATTGATGAACATGTAAGTTGTTTCCAGTTTTTAGTTATAGCAAAAAGTTATTATGAACGTCTATGTACAAGTCTTTGGGTAAATACATGTTTTCATTTTTTCTGGGTAAATATGTAGGAGTAGAATGATCATATTATGTGGTAGTATATGTTTAAAATAACACTAAAATTTTCCAAAGTGGTTGTACCTTTTTACAGTCCAACCTATAATGTATGAGAGTTTCCATTTTTTCGTATCTTTTCCAATACTTGATATGATCTGTTTTTTTTTATTTTTAACTGTAGCTATTCTAGTGGGAATCTAGTGATATCTCATTGCGATTCTCATTTACATTTTCTTAATGACAAATGATGTTAAGCATCTTTTCATGTAGTTATTTTCCATCTCTATATCTTCTTCAGTAAAGTGTGCAAGTTTTAACAAATATTTTATTTCTAAGTGGATATACATATACACACATATCCAAGTTTTTGCTGGTTATGTTTTGCAAATATTTTCTCTCAGGCTATGGATTGCCTTTTCATTTTCTTAGCAATGTCTTTTAAAGAGCAAAATCTTTACATTTTGATGAAGTTTAATTTATTAATTTCTTTTATAGTTTTGCTGTTCATATCTCGTTTAAGAAATATTTCCATACCCAAGCCCATAAATATGTTCTCCTATTTCTTTCTGTCTAGAAATTTTATGGTATGACTGCTTACTTTGAGGTCTATGATCAGTTTTGAGTTACTTTTTGTATATGGTGTGAGGTATAAATTGAGTTATTTTATTTTTGTTTTGTTTTAAGTATAGCCATCTAATTGTTACAACAACAATTATTGAAAATATTACCCTTTATTGAGTTGCTTTGACACCTTTGTTGAAAAATCAATTAATATATATATATATATATATATGGGTCAGGACTCAACAGTTATTTTATGAAGTCTTTCCCCAAGACAATGATTCAACACTTTATCTGCAGAAAGTGTATTTACAGGGAGCTCTGTGAACCCTGACTTTTGATTCTGGTATCCGGTTCACAGACTTGCATTGTGCATCAGAGTGTCCTTGAGGGCTTGTTAAAACACAGGTAGCTAAGGCCCAACTCCAAAGTTTCTGCTTCAGTAGATCTGGGCTAAGGTCAAAGAATTTGCATTTTTAACATATTTCTGATAAAAAAGTCAAATAAATGTTCTTCTAAATTTAATTTTGCTTAATCTCATTTCGTAGTTTTCTTGTGAGTCAATAGCAAATGAAACAATAATATATGGCCTCCATTAGCAGAAAAAAAGACTTGACCAGCAGCTAATGATGCCTATTTTATATCGTTATCTGATGCTTCTCATATAAAATGAATTCATTCTGTTCATGATTCAATTTGTTATACAATTCATGGAATCAAAATAAAACTTTTTAAACTTCATCTGTCAGTGGTAAAATGTAAATTGAATCAGTAGTAGCCTTAGGAGTTTGGATGTTTAACAGGGTAATGCATTTGAGATCTGTTCATGTGGTGAGAATGTACAGCTCATTCCTTCATGTTGCTGACTTTGGTCCATGGTGTGCATGTCCCACGATGTTTTATCCATTAACAATTTGGAGGGCATTGAGTTTTAGTAAGCTTTTGGCAATTATGAGTAAAGTTGGTATTAATATTCGCTTACAGATTTTTATGTGATATAACTTTTTATTTCTCTTGGATAATAACCTAGGCGAAGAATTACTGAATTATCATTATATGTATGTTTATTTAACCATATAAGAAACTACCATACTGTTTTCTAAAATGACTTCACTAGAACATCAGCTTTTATAAAGTTCTTAGTGAATTGCAATTACTGAAGCAAAGCTTGTAAACTGATAGTGAAAACGTTCCCTTTAAAACAAGGAGATCCAAACAAAGTAAATGATGAGATCTCAAATATTATGACAGACTTGAACTTGAAATCCTGTAATTGTGATTTGATCTTGGTTTGTAAGGAAAACCTTTCGATGGCGCTCCTATTTTGAATTGGATAGATTTTTATTCTCTACTGGAATGAAAATAAGATGATATATGATTTTGCTTTATCAACTTAACAAAACATCAAATCAGTCACAGAAATAAGTTATTCACAAGATTTTATCTTTTAAAAACATTTGATGAATAAATAAACTCTAAATTGGAGCTAAAATTTGCAAAAATATTTGGGTACAAGAGGTCATTTTCCATTTAGCACAATGGGCAGCTAACAAATGTATGCCACATCTAGAAAGAGACTTTTCATAATAAAAAATACATATGCCATATACAGAAGAGTCCATTTAAATTGTCAGTATTTTCAAATTTATTAAATACAAATTGCAACTTTGAAGAACCTTACAGGTAATTTACTGAAAAAAATAATAACAGCTATATTATTAGGGAAAAATACATTCCTCAAAAAAATACCACTGACACATTTATAAAGACAAATATGGCCAAGAAACTAATTAATGTACTTGATTAAAGTTTATTCTGCTTATTTTATTTTTAATGCTTAATCAGTATAAAGTTTTAAAATTTTTTGCTTAAGTGTACAGAGGCATGTTGCTTTTATATTTTAAGACATTCGTTTTTGAAAATAGTTTTGGAATAGGGTCATAAATACAGTAAAACCAACTTGAGTCAAAAATCATTTCAATATTATATAATTGTAGTTTTTAGCAATACCTTTTACTATCAAAACTTTTCCTGGTTTGAATCATAATCTCTGTAGTTAGCCAACTCAAAGGGAAAGTGATTTTGACTGAATGATCAGTATATACAACAACAAAGCGGCATAAAGGAACAGGACATTTGTGAACTGGAAAGATAGCTAGTGAGGATTTTGCTTGCGACAAGGTTTCAGATTTTGTCTTGGCTGTCTTTTTCCTGAGATTGAAATGCACACCACCTTATAGCCAGGGATGTTCTTTTTAGCAGGTGCGAATAAGTAAAGACTTGCCACATATAAAATAGAGCCACTCATTTTGAACAAATACCTGTGGCCATTTAATAATTGGGTTAATAGTCCTCTGGATCTGCTTCAGCATCCAACTGGGTTTAAGTGGACCCTATTCTATTGTTCTCATTCCTGCTCTATTTCGGTTAATTATGTCAGAGATGAAGAAGGACAAAAAGATAAAAATTCTCCATAAAAGTGGTTCCTTTGAGGGATATTCACGAGCACTAATCTTAGCTGATGTCTTTTAAAAAATCGCCTCTGCCTAAGAGGATATTCTTCAGGTAGATTCCTCACCTGCAAAGAGGATATCTCAATGAGACCTAAGTAGTCAAACATGTAAGCCCTTTCTTGTATTTTTCTGGCTGAAAGTCATACAATATCATGAAAAAAACATACACACATACATATATTTGACATATATGTCTAAATCTTACTAGTAGCCTATTAAGGTTCTGTTAAAGATCATTACAGTTTAGTCTTCTTCCTCCTCAACTACTTAGACCATCACTTTTACAGTTGACTGAGCTAAGTATTCTACAAAGCATGGACTCCACACATTCATTGACAACATTGAAAATCTCTCACGCTCCCTGAATGTACCAGATTGCTGGGATTTCTTGCAATTCCAATTGATGAGCTGGTTGTAGTTTTTAATGGCTGCTCTTCTATGAGTTTAGGCTAAACTTCTCTGGAATATGTTGTGCTTCAATATCAGACAGTATTATACCATTTTGACTAATTCGATTCTAATTATTTTTCATCTCCAAATGCCATTCCTCCCCACACTTCCCACAGGCTAGTAGTGGATGAAGTAAGTGAAACAAAGGGTTTTCCTCAACTTCGGGAACTATAGCAAAATTTAAATAAAAGCCCCTTCTCTTGAAGTGCATTTTCTAGTAACTTAGTCATGACTGAGTTTGAGTGGTTAATTGAGAAAAGTTTCTGGAGTTGACTTGGCCATAGAAAATCAAAGAAAAGTAGCATTTGCTCATTTCCTTCTTTGAAATATATGAAGTATTTAAATTGTGTTGTTCTAGGAATTTAAAAAAAAAATGTAAGGCATTTATTTCCCAGATGCTCAATCCAGCTGGGGAAATAAGCCCCAACACAGAAAGTAGTTAAATAACTACATTAGGCAGAATATTGTTTAAGCATCCCCAAAATTACGCCAATAATACATATTATGAGGATTCATAGAAAGGTCCATGTCAGTGGAGGAGACTTCAAAGAAAGCTTTGTAGGTGAGCAGAGAACTGAATAGATTTTGAAGATGGGTAGTAATTGAAAAAAAAAAAAAATCAAGGGGGAAGGAGATAAAACATTTAAGGGCATAACTTGAGGTACTCAACTTTTCATCCAAAGTTATATCTACCAAACAAGGCCACTGTGCTCTGCTGTGTCCTAGGGGAAAAAGAGTCCCTGTGATGGTAGTACAGAGGATGAGGTAAACGTGACACTACATTTATTGTTAGTTAACACCGAAAAAATATATATCTTAGAACTTCCTCAGAGTTTGTAAACTTCTTGAGACCAGGCATCATTCTCACCCACCTCCACACCTTCTGCCGCCAAAACATATTCCACACAACGCCTTGTCTCTGGTACTGAAAAATGTGTAGTAAATCTATGTCTGCCTGAATACTAAAGCAACTTGATTCTGATAGGATTTCTCTTGGTTCCTAGAGTCTCATCTTGCTTAGATTACTGTTTAGATTAGGAATTTAGGCAGAATGGAGATAGAATTCCTGGCTACATCTCAGCCACTGGCCAAGCTCGCAAATTGCCTATCAATTCTACTTCTGTTTTTTTCAGAACATGTGGTTATGGTTATCTTTCCTTAGATCCAATGCACTCAATTAACTGAATGGTTTATTGGATAACATCATATGCTATTGTGTGAGTTTAGCATCAAAATAGAATGCAAAGAACTTCAGATCTGAGATCAATCGCCATCTCTTTCTGACTGGCAAAGTCTCTTCTCTGGAACTCATATGTTAACTTTTAAGATCTTTCCTGACTTTACTACTCTGGATTATTATTTTTCAAGAATTTGAGAACATATACTTCCTGCTTCGAAAGGGTTTCCATTGCAACTTCTTTATGTCTTACCCTAGAAGTTTATGAGACAGTCAGCAGCTGTTCTCATTCCATGAAAAATGAAGTGAGTCAGTTAGGCAGCTGTTTCCATGTTGCTTTGGGATACGTGGGATCGCACTATTCTGTGTAAATGAAATGTATTAATCATTCTCCATTCAAGTATTTGCACTTTATAAATGGATTGAGAAGTTTAAAAAAGGAAAAAATTTCAACTTGTGTGTAGATACCTAAAGATAATTGAATTTTAATTGCAACAATTATACGTTATAACAAAAGTAGTTATTTTAAGATGCTCTTATTAAAAATAATTTGTAGATAAAGTAAGCTTAAAGTTTAAATTTGAAGTCTCAGTGTATAAGAAACTCTGGTGGGGGAGGCAGGGGATGGGTGGGGATGGATGGGAAAGAGAGGATAATACAATTTCCAAACATCTACAGGCCTACATGAACAACCTGACAGATTTCACCTGACTCTAAATGAAAGAATAAGAACAATGAGTGTAAAGTAGGAGACAAATTTCAGCTAAACATAAAGAACTTTCTAAAGTCAGCCCAAAGATGGAACTCACATATGACATAAGTTCCCAATTACTTGGGGTAAGTAGGGGTATGGCAGCATTGAGAGCTACTTAATTTGGACATTTTTCGGTTTCAAGTGAAAACAACAAATAAAGACTCTATTTAAAGCAAAGTGGAAATTTATTGTTTCAGGTGGCCGAATAGTCGAGTCCCAGCCAGATCCAGGGGCTCAAATAATATCATCAGGACCCAGTGTCTTTTCATTTCTTACTCCGCTCTCGTCTATGGTAGCTCCATTTGTCAGTTTTATTGTCCGAAGCAAGTCCTGCTCCCTCATATTGGCAAGATGGCTATTGGAAGATTCAGATTTACATGCTGTATGATCAGTTTTGAGTTTAGTGGAAATTAAAAACCCTTCTCTGCCAAGTGCTCCTATAGAAGTCTCAGGATTGGCTCAGTGTTGACGTTTGGGTTCCATGATCTCTAATATGGCTTGATTCCCAGGTCTGGATAAGAGTTCCTTCCCCTGACCAGAAGGGTCTTAAACTGCTATTTCAGCAGGTAGTATCCAATGTGTGAAGGGTGTTAGCCAAAATGCAATCAGGCCTCTGGTGGCGTGAGGAGAAATGAAAGGTCTATAGCAACAGTGACCAGTTCTCATCGTACTACTTGAGCCCTAGAGAAATGATAAGATTAGATCAAAATTATCAGTAAATTTTTAACAGTGGATCAGTATTCTCAACAAAATATTTGACAAAAGATGTATAGTGAAAGGGAAGATCTTCTGGTTGAAGCATCATGCGTGCCCAGATACCTGACAAACATTTTCTTTATTCCTATTTACCCACTAAGAGTCAGAAGATAACTTTGGAATCTGCTGAGCAAGTTGAATAGTAAGGCCCCATAGAATCTGGCGTCTGTAACTTATCTTACATTCATTTGTTCCTTGGGTCTAATGAGTTATTAGTCATGCTGAATCAGTATTTGTTGGGTCGAATTTAAATAAGGTGAATTGAATTTAGGTGGGGGAAGCACCGGTCTAAACTTGGTGTGACATTTGGGTTTTCTGAAGCACTTTCACTTCCTTTTCATTTGTTTTTGATGACATTACTGTGAGCTAAGCAGTGTCATTTTTATTTTTTAAATCTTTATTTGAATGTCTTTATATGGACAATGAGGAAGACTAACATGGAACCACTTGGTTCCAGTTTTAATTTCATATCTGCTCCAGTTCTCTCTTCCTTTTTTATGAAGAAAATGTTATAGTTAAAATCCCCTACATTCTACCCAGATTCAATTCCCTTCCTCTCTGCCAGAAGTAAACATTGTTATAAATTTGAGTGTTTGCATTTCTGTAAATATTTTATTATTTTTCTGATATATACTTATATATTCATAAAATATATAATTTTCATTTTGCATTTTAAATAAGTAACATTAAACTATAGATATCAATAAATTATATGCTTTCTGACCTAAATGATTTTGAAATTTGTATCGATACGTATAGATACAGCTTATTTTCATTGTTGCAAGGAATCGAAATGGTCAGTTTCGACTAAATAATCTAATCATTAACTCAGAAGTTTGTTTAGGCATTTTTTCCTGCGTTTTTTTATTCAACGTACATTGACCATTAATCAGTAGACCTGACAACTATAAAAACCATCATATTGGGAAAGCTAGATTTAATCTACAGAACACACACACACCCACCCACCCACAGCTCCACAATTGCTCCTGCTGTAGGATCTCTGTATAAGCTCCAAGAATTCTGTGAACAACCTGAGCAAATTGTGGAAGTGTGGTGTTCATATTGGAATTTTTATGAGACGGATCCTCATTTATCTTTGGAATCTCAAAGAGAACTATAACCCACAAAATTTAAGTACACTGCCTTAGATGTTTTATAAAATATTTACAAACCATTCCCAACTTACCAAATTAAAACAAACTTTTAGTAAATGGAATAGGATACAATTTAGTCCCTTTCTCAGCAGTTTACAAAAATTATATTCATTATTTTTTATTTCCTCTATGTCTCAAAGCAGGGGTTGAAGTTTGGTAGGATAATAGTCATGATAAAACTGGATCAAGCCATTTATTTCATATAGCTTCACTTTACAAGAATTTTAAAACCAGAAGCCTAATTTTTGTTCTTTTGTGATCCACATTTTCTGATGAAATGTCACTGCTTCTATATCAGCTGAGCTCAACACATTTATAATCAGCTCCACACGCTCATTAAGGACTTAAAGAAAACCATGCTACCCTGGGTAGGGAAACTTAGCTGAAGAATGCACACCCTGCCTTTCCCAGCCCCATCCTCCTAAACTGCTGGCCGGGGCAGCCTGGATTTTGAGACGGTCACACATCATAGGCCCAGCCTGTCTGTGCCTGGAGTTAATGACCCTCCAAGCCACAGCTCCATGATGAATAGGTTAAACAATAGGGTTTCTGTTCAGCTACCATAAACTTCTTGTTTCCTATTGAGCTTAGAGAACTGCTCTAAATCATCTCACCCTATATTTGATACCCTACATTTAACACCCTATGTTTTTCTTAACAGCCTGTCTCTTTCTTCTCAGCTACTACAGAAATCTAATACCAGAAAATAATAACAATGGACAGTAGCAACCAGAATTTATTGAGTGCTGGCTCAGCACTTTATTCATTTGCCTATTCATTCATTCATTTATCTATTCAACTAATATTTGCTGAATATGTACCATGTTAGCTGCCAGGGAGAATCAGTGCCGAAAGCAGACACTTTCCTTGATGTCATTGGGTTTAGAGTCTAAAAGGGAGGTATATATAAATCAAATATCAGCTAACAAATGTGAACTTGCAGTTGTGATCAGAGCTACAAAGGAGTGGTATATGGTTTTGTAGGAGCATGTAATAAGGGGATTTGACCCAAGAAGGAAGGAAAAGAAAGGGATTTCCTCAAGAAATGATGATGGGCATTGATATAGGAAAGCTCAGTAGAAATTAATTAGGCAAAAAGAAGAGGAAGACAGAAGAAAATCTAGACAGAAGAAACATTGTGTGTAAATGTCCCTGATGATGGGAAGGAACACAGCAATTACAAGGAACTAAAATCCTAACAACAATCCTGGGTTCTAGTCATTACTATTTTCATTTTACTGTTGAACCCAAGGCTAGGTAAGTTTACGTAACTTAAGTAAAGTCAGTCTGTTGGAAAGTAACAGGACCAAATCAAAGACATGTCTAGCCTCAAAAGGTATACCCTTGAAACCACACCACTCCTTCTCCTCACAAAATAGCACCAGACCCAGATGATTCACAGAGGAACTCTATCAAATATGTAAAGATCACATCATCTCAGTGCTTATTTTAGACAATGGAAAAAAGAGAAGAAAAATCTTGATTTTTTTTTTTTTAAAGACAACTCATGTCCAATCTTGTTTCATATGTATACCCCTATATTGGGTAATTTTTAATCAAATCCTCTCATGTCATCTCATCTATAAATATACCTGCATATAGCTATAAAAAATTGACTCTTAAAAAATATAACTACTACTATATTTATATAATGATAAATATATCATTATCACATCTAAATAGATATAAACAGTAATGACTAAAGTATTCAACTTTTCTCAGTACTGTCTCAAAAGCTATCCCTGTGTCTCTCTTTTCTGTTTTTCACAAATTGTTCAAAAAATAAAACTAAGGTATGTGCATTTTAATTGATTGCTATGTTTCTTAAATTTCTTAATCTATAGGTTCTCCATCTCTTTCTAATTTAGTTGTTGAAGAAACAATTTTGGTTTTTATATTTTCTTATATTCTTGATTCTGTCGATTTCACATTTTCCTCTCACCTGTATTTTCTGTAATTTAGGAATAAGATCAGTGTTTTTTGGCAACAATATTCATAAGTAGAATGTATAGCTCCATCAGGTGGCACATAATAGCTATTTGGTTATTGTCTGTATCAGACTGAAAATGATTGGCTGAAAACTTCCACTTATTGACTACCCCAAGTTATTCATACAAGAAAGTCAAGATAATACTTGATTCTTTTTTTTTTCTACTTACCAGTTTTCAAACTAGTAAACTCTCTTTTTATCATGCTCGAAAGCTGAACAATACATTTCGTTTTTGCATACTGTTATTTGGTTTTATTATCAACTTACACATTTATTGGATATGTTTGTAAATTTATTAGATGTGTTTCAAGCCATTGTAATCATTCTTTTTCTTGAATAATGTCCCATTATATCCCTAAGTTGGGCCTATTTAAATTGGCTTCTGAGTCTTTTTGATATGACACTAGTAGTAATTAATAATTTCTTTGATTTCTTATGACGAATTCTAGGATCCTCCTATGCATTTCCCATCTAAAACCTAGAATCAGTCATTTCTTAAAAATCAAAGAAACAAAAACACCCAAACAAGAAAAAAAGCCTGGTTCCTTTCAATTAGGAAATTGTAGAGCAGTGAACACACAATGCAATGTGCGTGTGTGTGTGTAAATTGTCTTGTAGCGTTTATATATATGTATATATGTGTGTGGGTGTGTGTGTGTGTGTGTGTGTGTGTGTGTGTGTATATATATGCCATCCTGTTAAATTGTACACCTGAAACTTCCTGGATTTTGTCACTATAGTAAACATTAATTTTAAAAAAGAGAGAAAAAAAAGGAAATTATATTTGAAGACTATACTGCAGCCACCTGGGTCACCCATTGCTACCAGGTTAATGTATCATTTATAGGTCTTTTCAGTAAACAGCTAGGAAATAAGCATTGAAAAAATAAGAAGGTAGAAAACATACTTCTTGAATATAAATTATTATTTCCAATTCAAATTTATAATTACAGGACTTTTACTTCTTTGGTTTTATATTTATACCTCATTTCTCTTATGCTGAAATTCTTGATTCCTGATGATGTTCTTTGCTCTAGCCTATAATCCATTTATAATTGTATCAGAAGTACATTGCCATGGTATTTTCACTAGCAAGATGATAATTAAAAGCCGCTGAGACTTCTTTGCAGTTTCCTTTGTTCTTAGGCTATATCTCAAAAAGGATGTACTGCCAAATTACTGTACTTCAAATCACTTGAAATAATTCTTCTCTGTGTATTTATACACACTTGATACACACTTGAATTCATTTGTCTCCTTTTGCCTTTGATTTTGAAAATTTAAAAAAATTATCTTGTTTTGTAATTATGTAAAATATGTACAGGGCATATAAATAGGTAGGGCAGAAATAAGGAAAAAGTAATGTCCTATCTTAGTTGTTAAAATAGGTGCAAGGGCAATGAATGCAATGGGACAGTGGGTATACGGGATGGGAGGTCCTTCATACAGAGCCACCTTGCTGCTCCCAGAGCAGCAGTCCTGCTCTTCTGGATTTATGGCTTGCAACATCAGAATTGTTTCCCCTGCCAGAAGAGGCACTTCCTGTATTGATCAGGATTCTTTTCATTACTAGAAACATAAACTTGGTTTCTATGTTAGGAAAAGTAGAAATAATAATAGCAAAAACAAAAAGCTAAAAGAAAATTCAAAAACAAAACCAGAGAAAAAGAGAAACATTCATTAAATTTTAAATTTAGTTCTTCCATACTCTCATTCGTGGACTTAGGACATAAAGCTAAGCATCCTAGAGTGGTTCTACAGGAATTCTCTTCCTGTTTTACTCTTCCTGCCATTCCCCATCCCCACCTCACTCAGTCTCACCACCCACATAGAGACTACTCCATCTCTCTCATTGATTAGATTCTTCTCAGGCCATAGCAAAGCAAGAAAGGTGGAAATTCTGAATCAGACAGACCTTTGTTCAAGTTCTGGTTTCATCTCTAGGAGTTGTTTATCACTAGAGAATGTATATAATCTCTGCTTAATTTTCCTTATCTATAAAATGTATATAATCTCTGATTTTTTTTAATCTATAATATAAGGTATTTTACTTTAGAGAAATCTTGAGAAGATTAAATTAGATAATGTATTAAAGTACCTAATACAGTGCCTGGCATGTACTCAGAATCTACTTAACGTTGGTTTTTGCTACAGGCACTGTTTTTGTGGTCAAAATTGATATAAACCAATTTTTTTTTTGTTCTCATTCTTTTGTCATATTCTTCCCTGAGAATTGCAGAGACTTTGTGCCCTATAATTTTTCATTCAGTTCTACTCGTCAACCAAGACTTAGCTAAAGATAGCTCTCTAAACTTAGACTTCTTAAAAGAGAAAAAGGGGGAAGATATTTGAGCCTTTCTTAAATCTGAGCTGGCGTGATTCTTTATTTTGAGTTCTTAGCACAAGACTAGGAATCAGGATCCATGTGGTCCCTCCTTCTTCTCCCAGGAAGGAACCGTGTATGAATTTCAAAGTAAGTGATAGAAAATGTGATGGACGCTGAGCCCCCAATCCTAGCATTATCCATTTCATGCCTTGAGTGATCTTGGGAAATTTACTTCTCTTCTTTGTGCCCAGGTCTGTTTATTTGTAAAATTAGGTCACTCAAAAAGATCTGAATTTCCTTACAGTTTTGGAAGTGTATGGTTCCATATTTATTTGGATTCCTTCCTTGATATACTTCAGGTAATCAGTTCTGTGACTTCTACGGTCCACATTTCTCTTGCCCAATGCATTCATACCCTAACTTCTTTCAGTAATGCACTCTGTGGAGTCCACAGGTATTCCTTCATTCCTCTTGGCTGCCGATAATCCTGGAGTTAATTTTCATTGAAAATAGCAGTAGCTCTTGTTAGTCTGAATTTTCTTGTACAGTGATACTCTTCTCCTTATTCTAATTATATAGATTTTATTGTTTTTGTCATTGCTCTCGGTTCAAATAATATCTGTTTTGTATTAAGTCATCCTAATCTCATTAATGTTGTTACTATGAGACTCTTTATAAAGTATAAATATTATTCCTGCATCTCAATTCCTTCATAACCATTTGGGGCCAATAACCCCTCTCCTTCCTATTTTGTTATGAGTAAAAAGGGAGTCGTAGATATAAAAATTAAAGTGATTACATAATTTTAGATGCAGCTTTTAGTTATTAGTATTAAAAGAACTAACTCCAAGGGAGTAATAATTAATTATTAAGTAAATTTCTGGCTCTGATTTAAAATATCGTCTAAAATCCAATAATTTAGTCTTATTTAAGGGTTCTGGTTTGGGTGCTGCTCTCACCTTAGAGGTAACGGACATGCTCTGCTCCTCACAGGTATGAGTTGTTTCACAGTAGCGTACAGATTGCAGGACTCCCTTCTTACAGCTTTCTTGGCAGCTGGGATATATAATTTGCCAGGTGGTATAGCAAGATTTTAATTGGCTCTACAGAAACTCTCCTGAGTTCCAGGATGGACAAAGGGAGTGCTGTATGAGAGCCCAACCCTTGGTGAAACAGAGAGTACATGGAGATTATCTAACAGTGTTATTTGCTAAACCTGCCTCACTTAATCATTTTTGTTGGTGATTTGGGCGGGGCATGCTGACTCCATTTTCAGATGACACTAAACACATCACTGAAAATTGGCTAAGAGTGCAGGCTTTGGAGTGATACAGACCTGGGTTGGAATCCAAGCTCCTTCATTCACTGTTAGTGTGATCTTCTGGCATAACTGGGACCAAAGATTGAAAGCTATAGGAAGATAGGCTTCAACTCATGAAAAGGAGGAATTTTCTATCAAAAAGCTTAAGTATTCTTCAGTTGTATTAATGCTGTCTAGAATGAAGTAGGAAATTGTGTAGATCAAGCACTGTTATGTATTTCAATGCATTTGTAAAATCTAATTTGAATTTAAATATTATTTACTGTCATGATTATGGCAGTGGACGATGGTCAATGGATGGTAATGATGATTCTACTCCACTTGGTGCTTGTAAATCATGTCTCATATACCACTTCTAGGGAGTTTGAGAAGAATGTCACTCAATTCTATTGGACAGAACACATGAGATCTGGGAGGAATTTGGAAGCCCCATCCTAAGAATACAGAATAAAAGAAATGGTGATATTTAATCAGAATAGAAGACCACTGTTGTAGTCTTGGGGACAAATCTTTAATGTTAGGTCGATGAGAAGAACATCATTTTATGAAGGCCCAGACAGTAGAATCAGGAGCAATTGTTGAAGCTCCAGAGAAACCAGCTGTAGCACCATATAAAACAACAACAACAACAACAAAAACAGAAAGAATTTTGATATTAGACTGGACTGGGTTTGAGTTCCAGCTTGGCCACTTACCGTGTTGCCATGTTCATATTATTTCGCAGCCCCAGGCCTCGGGGATATCATTTGTAAAGTGGGAATAATATTAGACTCTGCCGCATAGGGTACTTGTACAGATTAAAATGAAATAATACATCCAGATTAATAACATAGTGTCCGACATGTAGTAAACACCAGTGGTTGCTAGATATGCTTGCTGTTCTTGTTAGAACCATTAATAGTTAGATCTAGAATATAACAAAAGTTGTGCTGCTTCAAGGGGAGATAACCAGGTATTGTTTTTAAAAATGGAGAGAGGCAGTTTTAGAGGCGATTTGAGCATGGGGGCAGGGCTGTTCATGAACCCGTGATTCTAGACGTGCCCCTCTGGCATTATTCTCTACTTACCCATGGTGCATTTCCATTACTGTCAGTTTTTTTCTGGCCTCTCCTCTCCTAGGGCCCCTATCACTATGATCTACTTAGGCATCTGTTGTACCAGATTTAGCAGTCTTCCCACCATATAATTATCTATAACTGCTTGAGTAGTTACATGCCTAAATTTTTCATAAACTACTTCATGCTATAATACCAATAGCTAATCATAGAACCTTTGATTAGAATCTCTTTAGCATCATGGGCTCTGTCTCTGTTCACAACTGATTGGTCAGAGCTTGTAACAGTAGCGGACACTGAATAGAGGATGGATGCATGGACAAAGAAGCAAACTAATAGAATTTCATATGTGAAAGTATGTCAGTGACCATTCTATTTAATGTTTCATTCAATGCCTAAATACTTATCGTTAATATCTCTTCCTGGTGGCTATTTAGCCTCTGCTTGGAAACCTGTACAATAGAGAATTCATTAACTCTTAAGGCATCCTGTTTTCCCTTTGAACAAGTCTACTAGCATGGACTTGCAAAGTTTCACCACATATTGAACTACATTGCGTTACTCAGCTAATGAATTAATGTATTGCCCCTTCCAGTGGTATTGAAGTTTTAACAAGAGACTCCTGGAAGCACATTCTTTAAATTAAAAAAAAAAAATTATATTTTGAGGGCAGGATTTCAAGCACCAGGACTGGCAGAGAGAAAAAAAAATGCTAATTTCCTGCTTCACAAATACAAAATCTTATTGTTACATATGCGTGGGGGATATGGGATGGCAGATGTTTGCAGAATTTCATGTTACAATAAAAAATAACTTTTTGTACATCATTATGTGGGAGATGAGATATAACTATGATAGAACTAAATACATAGTAGTCATGCTTCATGAATATAAAAGCAGTTGTGCAAAATGACATTTCTTTTAGTTTTAAGAAATGTTATAAAAGTAAATTATTATATTTTTTAACTCAACAGCTTTTACATTAAACTTAAACCATGAGAATCAATTTATTTGAATCAAATGTTAAAAATGGTATTATTCTTAGCAGCAATTAAGACTTAAATGTCATCATTTGCTTTCTCCCTGGAAAGCATTTGTTTGCCATCCTATGACTGAGCTGCTAAATTGGCCACATCTGGAGATAAACCAAAGACAATGCTATATCAAACCTATTGTCAGAGGGCACATCTGCTTCTTGAGGAAAAAAATAAAGCAACGGAAGAGAAATCAAAGAACCACAATAAATATGTGGGAGTGGGTGATACACTGGTAACCATGGAGAGCCGCTGGATTAATTTGCATTCCACTTGCCACAGTATCCCGGTTGTATTGTGATGCCTATTGACTGGTGTAGAGACTTCTAGAGAGAGAAATACTATCTCAGGCCAAATCTCTAGGTAAATTGGTGGCTGTGTGATCAGCCTATAATGGTCTTGTTCTTCTGACAGCTGCCAGTGCCACTCATAGGGGTGAGCCCGAGAAGCCATGTTGATACCCTGTGATCCTATTTCTTTCTCACGGCCATAGCTGACTGAGCAGACCAGGGTAGACACCTGACGTGTGTGCATCAGTTAGATTTTCTTGCTCAGGTATTTGGCATTTGAATCGAGATATGTCTCAGTCTGGCCTGTTTGCTTGAATGAAGAAAATGTATGCCTTGGAACTTTCGGAAAGGTATGTGTGTCCAAGTGCTGTGGGAGGAAGGTGGATGAGAGATGGAAGTAGATTCTTACCGCGCTCCCAAATGGCTTTCCAGCCTCTGGTTTTAGACCTTTAGCTATCCTTGGCTTTTAAGAAATTGACCACTATCTCTCTAGTATATCTCACTTACTTGGGCATTTGGAGTAAATGTCTATAAATTGGAAGCAGAAGAACACCAACATGAAAGGTCTAAAAAGTATTGCCATTATCTTGGTTTCTCAGTTGTCAGTGATAATGTTTTTCAGAACGTTCAAACAGGGAGCTCTTCTTCAGTATTCCGTCTGTACTAGATGGTAAGAAGAGCAGAGAAAATATAAATTACTATACTATTTTCTTATTCATGCATCAATGCTTTTTACTTTCATACCATATCCACACTAGACTTTTTTTAGGGAAAGTGAAACTCAGTGGAACTAGGTTGTCATGTCTCTTTAAGATAAAAACAGTTCCAGGAGGACATTGTAGTCCAGTGCTTTCACGTCGGCCTTGACTAAAATGGCAATGTTTTTCTTACTAAATGACCACCTCCATTTCTCTTAAGATGGGAGCAGCAATTGTTCTTTTAATTAGATGGCAGTTTCTCCTTAGCCTAGGAGGAGTGAGCTGTATTAATTTTATGTTACTAGTAAAATTAGTAATTTATTGGTTAATTTTCCTTTTCTCTCTGGAATGAGGAAGGAAGCTAGTGTGAGATTCCCTGAGTTAGGAAAGCTTGAGAGATTTGAATTTGTGAGATTCCCTGAGTTAGGAAAGCTTGAGAGATTTGAATTTATCAGAGTTTTCTGGCAGGACCACAAGGTTACAGACACTGAAATGAATCAATGGATTAGGGTGAAAGCATAGATTTCATGGAGACTGCTCACCATTACTCCTGAACGGGCTGGTCTTTCCTTTGCCACATTCTCTGCTTTGCCAAGCTCCTCCCTGGCTGAGGTCTCACTTCTGTTGCTGAAATTTTGTATGAAAGATAATCACTTAATATGACCCCAAACAAACACACACATATACACATATGCTCACACACACAAGTATGTGATTATTTATCTCCATTGCTTTCAGATTAAAATTCCATGTATTATTCCAAATGTGAATTTAAAGCGTCTATTAATATTAGAAATTAAAAATCAGGCTATAATATTTTATTTTCACCGACGTTAGAGGGTTAGTGTCTGAAGATGCCCTGTAATTAGAAAACGTCCTTATCTTTCAGAAGACAGTAGAGGACAGTATCATTAAAACTCAACAATAAGAAAACTTGATTGAAAAACGGGCAAAATATCTGAACAGACACCTCACTAAAGAAGTTATACAGATGGCAAATAAGCATATGAAAAATGTTCACCATTATATGTCATTAGGGAATTACAAATTAAAACAACAATGAGATACCACTACGCACCTACTAGGATGGCCAAAACCAAAAATAGACACCACCAAGTGCTTACGAGAATGTGGAGTGACAGGAGCCCTCATTCGTTGCTGGTGGGCATACAAAATGGTACAGCCACTGTGGAACACAGTTTTGCAGTTTTTTACAAAACTAAACGTATTCTTAACATATGGTTCAGAAATTGCACTTCTTGATATTGACCCAAGTGGCTAGAAAACTCATGTCTACATAAAACCTGCACACAGATGTTTACAGCATCTTTATTCATAATTGTTAAAATTTCAAAGCAAACAAGATGTCCTTCAATAGGTGAATGGATAAATAAACAGTGGTACATCTAGATAATAGAATATTATTTAACACTAACACGAAATGATCTATCAAGCTATGAAAAGACATGGAGGAACCTTAAATGCATATTACTAAATGAAAGAAAGCAGTTTGAAAGGCTACCTACTGTATGTTTCCAATTATATGATATTCTGGAAAGGCAAAACTATCAAGACAGTAAAAAGATCAGGGGTTAAAGAGGAGGGAGGGATGAATAGGCAGAGCACAGAAGAATTTTTAGGGCATTCACAATATTTTATATGATACTACAATGCTGGGTACATGTCATGCCTTCGTCAAAACACATGGCTTGCACAGAGCAAACTCTAATGTAAACTATGGACTTTGAGTGATACTGTGTCAACGTATATTCATCAAATGTGTAAATGTAGCACCACAGTGCATGTCGATCGTGGTGCGCGTGTGTGGTTCAGGTGGTATATGGGAACTCTCTGTACTTTGCACTCAGTTTTACTGTGAACCTAAAACCACTCTAAAAAATAGTTTACCAATTTAAAAAAGTTGATCCCCAACAGGCACAGAAAATCAAGGTAGAAGTTAGCTTTTATAGTTTTGGTATGTTTTTTAAAGCAAAGCTTTTATTCATGTTATGCATGAATAAAATAAAACTTCTTTTTTTTTTTGACCCTTCAAGAGTCAAAAAAAAAAAATCTCAACACAGGAGAGAGATTCAAGCATAGGAAAAAGAGCCATGAAAATCCCATTATAAGGACTTGAAAGAAGTTCAATGTATTTGGAGACTAGAGTTCAAGTTCAAGAGCAGAGAGGGAAAAGCTGGAGGAGGCAGATACAGGGCAGGATCAGGAGAGCCTAAAGAGAAGTTTGGGCATTAAATTCTGTGCCTTTCATGACAATATGTAACCTATACACTATCCATCTTAATCAATTCCATACACTAATCCTGGCTACAGTTACAGTTAATGTACAATTAAGCTGCTAGTATTCTGCTAAAGTGTGGTGGGAGAAATTGCTTTCTTTCCCTTATCCCCCAATTTGTCAAATGTACTTACGCAATCTGGCGCCAACATCTGTTATGGTGATCCCACATGAAATCCTCCTATGCGCCCACCTTTCAGAATAATTTTGCATGTGAGATACTTTCTCCTTTTCCTTTTGAAAGCCTACCATTCTGTGCTCAGTCATGAATCCATGATGTGCCATATCTGAGATGCACATCACCACCCAGGGACCTTTACCCACAGGTGCTCACCCATCTTTGTTACCCAAACCATGTCTTTTTCATCTTTACTCGCTTTCTGATTATCCAGCTCCCCCACTGTCTATAAATCAGTACTTTTTTGCTGTTGTTTCTTGAAGTTTTTCTATAAAGGCTCTGAGAAACCAGTAGTTTTTCCATTCACGTATGTCATAGTCATGCCCACGGCAATCTGTGTAATAGCCATGCATGCATCTGGAAAATTCCAGAGAGGAGATAAAGCACTGCAAATAGGAAAGGAAAGAGGAAGCGTTTTACAGTTTATCAAAATGTAAGTGCCAACACCTCATTTAAAAAAAATAATAAAAATAGCATTTCTATATCTTGTCTCTTAGAAAGCTTTGCAAAAATTTGTCTTTGTAAACAAGAAAGAGGCACTAGTTATAACTGAAGAAATCTACCAGCTGCAAGTCAGATAGTTGAATAATTTGGAAGATGGGGTGGGAAAACCTTTTTTTACCAACTAACACGATTCTAGTGCTCATGAGGAAGGTGTTAGAAGGAAAGAAGGTGGCAGGAACTGCCGTCTTTATTCAGAGACCCAGCAATAAGTGAACGGTTCACATTTGACCCCCTCAGCAGTGAGAAGATGCATCTTGATGAGGAATGCTTCGTTTCTAAGCAGACAAGGATTTTTAACGATGCCCAGAAACAGCTAATCAGCATTTCTAGAGAGTTAATCACATTCGAATTCAGCTAACATTTATTATGGGCAAACTGTGTACAAAATACAGTACAAAACATTTTCACAAATATTTCATTTTTGTAACAAGGCTGTGAAGCAGGTATTTGAGTCGGCTAATCTTCTCTTTCTCTCCTTCTGACATCTATAGTTCACCTCTTAGGTACCAAGTCATGGGTACAAAGAATGACAAGGCAATATCCCTGCCCTCAGGTTCACGGGGTGTGGAAGGGAAAGGCCTGCTGCTGGTGGCAGAGCACTTCCTCATCACCTGCTCTGAACAGCACACCCCGTATTAAGGTGACAGATGAGAACGCACATACGACCTGTTCCTCAGAATATCTTATGTCTCCATGGATTCTTCCTACTTTTTCCATTCTAATGTCTACGTATCCCCCAGTGATCTCCATGAAGCTTCTTTGAACAACCCCAAATTCTCCATTCTTCAGCTCTCTCCCCTGCTCCTTAAAGAGCTGAGTCCTGAGCAGTGGTAATGCATCTTCTCAAAGAAACATCTGGTTTCCCAAACGAGGCTGTGCTTCCAGAACTTTCCAAACTTCCAAGCTCCAAAGGCCAAATGTCAAGGAGTTTGCGCACTCCTGTGGTGGTTTTCTTTTTTGTTTTTGTTTTGTTTTGTTTTGTTGTTGTTGTCTTTTTTGGATTTTCATGAAGGCTTTTAGGGAAAACAGGGTGTCAGGGAAAATGCAACCTTCCAGGCTAGTGATCTCTCCTCTGTACTTTCCTACTTGTCATCATTTCTTCTCAGTTGGCTTAGATGATTGACTCCTCCAAACCATTAATTAGCTGTTGTTTTCCCCAATTTTTTCTGAGATATAATTGACAGAAAGCACTACATTTGTTTAAGGTGTACAGCATAATGAGTTGACCTATATTTTGTAAAATGATTAGCATAACATCCATCATCTCCTACAGATACAAAAGGAAAAGAGAAAAAAATACTTTCCTTGTGATGAGGACTCAGGATTTGCCCTCTTTACAACTTTTCCATATACCGTACAGCAGGTAAACTATAGCCATCATGTCGTGCATTGCATCCCTATTGCTTACTTATCCTGTAACTGGAAGTTTGTACCTTTCAACCACCTTTGTACTTTCCTCCACTTTCCCCTCCCCTGATCCCCACCTCTAGTAACCATGAATAAGATCTCTTTTCAATGAATGTGGTTCTTTTTCCTTTCATTCATTTTTTTCATTCTTGTGTTTTGCTTTTTTTTTTTTAAGATTGCACACATAAGTGAGATCATACAGTATTTGTTTTGTCTAACTTATTTCACTTAACATAATGCCTTCAAGGTCTATCCATGTTGTCACAGATGGCAAGATTATTTTCTTTTCTTTTATATAGCAGAATAATATTCCATCATATATATATATATACCACAACTTTATTTATCTATTCATCCATTGATGAACGCTTTAGTAGTTTCCATGTCTTGGCTATTATAAATAATGCTGCTGTGAACACAGGAGGTGCAGATAGCTCTTCAACATAGTGTTTCTATTTACTTAAGATATATTCCCAAAAGTGGGACTGTTAAATCATATGGTAGTTCTATTTTTATTTTTTCGAGAATCCTCCATACCGTTTTCCATAGTGACTGTACCAATTTACAATCCCACCCACAGTGCATGAGGACCTCCCTTTCTTTACATTCTTGCTAGCATTTGTTATCTCCTGTCTTTTTGATGATAAACATGCTAAGAGATGCGAGGCGATATCTCATTGTGGTTTTGACTTGCATTTCTCTGATGATTAGTGATGTGGAGCATCTTTCCGTGTACTTGTCAGCCATTTGTATGTCTACTTTGGAATAATGCCTTTTCAAGTCCTATGCCCATTTTTCAATTGGATTGTTTGTTGTTTTGCTGTTGAGTTGTATGAATTCTTTGTATATTTTTTGGATATTGACGTCTCATTGTATGTATAGTTTGCAAACTTTTTTTTTCCATTTCATAGGTTATCTTTTTCATTTTGTTGATCATTTCTTTTGCCATATACAAACTTTTCAGTTTGATGCAGTCCCACTTGTTTTTGATTTTGTTGCTTGTGCTTTGGGTGTCGTATCTAAAAAATCATTGCCAAGACCCATGTCAAGGAAATTTTCCCTATGTTTTTTTCTGGGAATTTTATGGTTTCTAGTCTTACATTTAAGTCTTTAATTCATTTCGAGTTAATTTTTGTGAGTGATATAAGAGAGAAGTCTGGTTTCATTCTTTTACATGTGAATATCCAATTTTTCCAGCTCATTTATTGAAGAAACTGTCTTTTCTCCATTGAATATTCTTCACTACCATGTCAAATATTAGTCGACATATGAGCATGGGTTTATTTTGTAGATCTCAATTGTTTCATTGGTCTATGTGCCTGTTTTTATGCCAGTACCATACTGTTTTGATTAGTATGTAGCTTGAAATCAGGAAGCGTGATGCCTCCTGCTTTGTTCTTCTTTCTCAGAATTGCTTTGGCTATTCAGGGTCTTTTGTGGTTCCATATAAATTTTAGAATTTTTTTTTTCTACTTTTATAAAAAAAAAATGCCATTAGAATCTTGATAAGGATTGCATTGAATCTATAGATGGCTTTGAGTAATATGGACATTTTAACAATATTAATTCTTCCAATCCACAAACACAGGATACCTATCCATTTAGTTGTTTTTTAGTTCCTTTCACCAAATGTCTTGTAGTTTTCAGTGGAGCCATCTCTTACCTCCTTGGTTAAATTTATTCCTAAGTATTTTATTATTTTCAATGCTACTGTAAATGAGATCATTTTCTTTAATTCTTTTTAGATAATTCATTGTTATTTAATGGTTAATATCAATGTGAGTAGCTCATGGTAAAAGTAAGACAAATTTATAATGAGTCACATATAGACATAGCTTCTACAGAAGCACAAGGAGTTCCAAAGGCAGCAGCAGCCACAATAGTAACGATACCTCCATCTCTGCCCTAATGTAGTTACTTCTATTACTAGAGACCAAAAAAAAAAAACAAAAAAGAGTCAATCCAAAGGTAAGGTTAGTAATAGGGAGAAGAGGAAAAGGCCAGGGGGAAAGTAAATGAGGAGGAAGAGAGGTGTGTCGGAAACCAGGCGACCGAGTCAAACCGGGTACCTGAATGGGGGAGCGGGGACCGAGAAAAAAGAGAAGACAGACAGGGTGCAGGACGGAGAACAGATCTCACAACTGTCTCTCCGAGTTTATTTCTCATGCTCCTTTTTATACATAATCTGTTCCTTTGTGTATCCCAAGATAACATAATTAAAGTAACATCCTGAAGATGGAGGTACAATCCACACTCCCTTGGACACTCCCTTTGACACTCCCTTTTTCTATACTTAATCTTCTTCCTGGAATTCCACAGAACCAGCCTTTTCCCTTGTTTTATGCAAGCAGGCCTCCCAAGATAATCCATGCACTCTTTTGAATTTTGGGAGCTTTAGCTCCCTACAGAGGTGTCCCACTCCTACGGTAGCTTCAGCTTAGATTCTGGTCCACTGGGTCCTATAAGACAGGAGCTCCATTCTGCAGATTTCCTGGGTATCAGTGAACATTCCTGAATCAGAAACAGTGTTATCTGGACTGATTCTGCTCTCTATTCCTGGGGACCTCACTCCTAACACCCACCAGGAACCTCGTTATCACTAAGCCAAACCCACCTCTTTGACTTCCAGGAAAGAAAGAAAATAGGTCATCTCGGTTAGGTCATCTCAGAGGGGGCTCACATTCAATTCTGCATGGAATCTCATTTTTGTTAGCTATCATGGGTCTCACCTCCTGAAATAGCTGGGTTGATGGTGGGGCCCCTGCCTTCTGTTTCTTCTGCACATTCCATATTTATTCCTTGGCATAGATCATGAGGCATATGATTGTTTATTGGTGCTTCACACACCCTAGGATCCAGCCACTCATTATTCATAGCATCTAGATATTTATCTCATAGGAAAACTTTAACCTGGACTTTCATGAGCAAAATATGACTCTTCTACTTCATTTTAACCTTACCCTAGCAAACATAGCTATAATACGCACCAGATAGAATCACAAGTCCTGCAGGCGAGCAAGAACCTGTGGAATTCACCACTCTGCTAAGACTCTTACCTTAATATAGACTGATTTGAATATCCAGGAAGTTATATAGACTTCCCCTCTTTTGATCTTTAGATTTGCTCAGAACTCCTTCCCTATACTTGTACATAAGAATAATTGTATGGGGTTGATTACACAATGTAATATATATTCTATCCTCTGGATGATTTAAAGAACTTTTCAGGCTGCTTTTTTTCTATGTGATTTTTTTTCATTATCCTTGATTGAGATTGAACCTTCTATGCAGTGTAGCTCCATTGTACGTCCTGCACATTCCCATCCCCATCTTCTCTCTGGCTACTGCAGGAGGAGTAGACACCCCACTTCCACCCAAATCAAATGCTCCTCAGTCTTTCA